>NC_080165.1:142521390-142719685 GCF_950295315.1 Erinaceus europaeus | reverse complement strand
TCTTTCTCTCTCCCTCTCCCTCTCCCTCCTCCCTCCCCCCTCCCCCTCCCCCCCTCCCCCCTCCCCCTCTCCCTCCTCCCTCCTCCCTCTTCGTTCTCCCTCTCCGTCCTCCCTTCTCCCTCCCCCTCCCCTCCCCCTCCCCCTCTCCCTCTCCCTCTCCCTCTCCCTCTCTCTCTACCAGAGCATGGTTCAGTGCTGGCTTATAGTGGTGCATGGGATTGGAGCCTCAGGCCGGAGAGTCTATTTGCACAACCTTTATGCTGTGTACCCTCCACCCCTCTCCTGCTCTCCGTCTCCCCCTCCCCTCTCAGTTTCTCTCTGTAATATCCAGTAAAATAGAAAAAATGGCCTCTAGGAGCAGTGGACTCATCGTACAGGCTCTGAGCCTCAGCAGTAACCCTGGAGGCCAAAAAAGAGAGAGAGAGAGAAGAGAGACACTCAAGCACTGCCCCACCGCTCTTGGAGCCCCTTTGGCACTTGCTTTCAGGCGGTGCCGGGGGACCCAAGCCAGTGCTGCATGGCCACCTTATCGGTGCTCGCCCAGCCGAGCCGGCTTCCCGTCCCACACAGGACCGTACGAGTTTTGGTGCCTGCTTCTGAGACGGATTCACTTAGAGACAGTCATTTACTTCGATTGATTTTTAAATTTAAAAAAAAAAAGATTTATTTGTTTAAAACAGAGAAAGCAGGGAGGGGAAAAAGAATCAGCATCATTCTCACCCATGGGACACGGGATTGAAATCAGGGCCTCCTGCTTGAGAGTCCAGAACTTTATACACTACACCACCTTTCAGGTCAGATATTTCCCTCCTCCTCTCTGTCTCTCTGTCTCTCTCTCTCTGTTTTTAAAAGATCTTGAAAAAGAATATTTAGGGGGCTGGGCGGTTGAGCACTTGGTTAGGCGAACATTGCACTAAATGCAAGGATCCAGGTGGGAGCCCCGGCTCCCCACCAGCAGGGGAACACTTCACAATTGGTGACGCAGGTCTGCAGGTGACTGTCTCCCTCTCTCCCTCTCCTTTTCCCTCAATATCTCTCTATCCTATCAAATACAAATAAAATAGGAAGAAAAAGAATACTTATTGCAATAAGTTGGCTATAGGCTAACAAAAGAAAAAGCAGACTATAAATAGTGCTGCTATGAACACAGGTGTACGTAGATCAATATGGATAGATTTTTATATTAGCGAGTTGATACTGATTTACAAAATTATAAGATAACAGGGATATAATTCCACAGTTCTCACCATCAGAGTTCTGTGTCCCCATCCTCTCCACTGGAATCTGCAGTGGCTATCCCTAGGTCACAGATAATGGGCTGACTATTATATCTGAAACCATCTGTCTATCTATCTATCTATTTGTCCCTTTTTTCCCCATGGTCCCTTCTCTGCTATTTATTTATTTATTATTGGGTAGAGACAGAGACATTGAGAAGAAGGGGGAATAGAGAGGGAAGGAGACAGACAGATATCTGCAGCCCTGACTCACCACTTGTGAAGCTTTCCCGACCCTGCAGGTGGGGACCAGGGGCTTGAACCAGTAACAGTGGAGAGAGGGATTTATTCGAGGTCTAGGCCCATCTCGTCTGTTTGGGAATCTCAGGACTCCCGACTAGGGCCCCAGCTTAAGTGTTTCCTTTTTATAAATAAAAATTAATTTTATAAATAAAAATTTAAAAAAACTTCTCTCCCTCCCTCCCCCCCTTCCGGTGACAGGGCTTCACACATGTATGGTACCAGGCCTACATTTTTCATTGTTTTTATTTCATATGTGTAGAGTGAGATAGAAAGCGTGAGAGAGACAGAGAGAGGAAGAAACAGCAGGGGCATTGTGGCACTGCTCACCTTCCCCGGTTCTTCCCCTGGTCTCATGGTCCTTCCGTGTGGTGCTGGGGGCTGAGCCTGGGGCTCTGCATGTGGTTAGCCATATACCTCACCAGGTGAACTATCTTCCAGGCCTTAAAAGTTCTCTAGTGGTCATTTAGCCTTGATTTTAATATATTTATTACTTGTTTTCCTTAGGTCATTCCTTTTCCTGACTTTTGACTAAGATTTGTTCTATTTTTTTCTCTTAAAGTTTGTTTTTTAGATGCCTGTTTACCCTGCTTTTTTTGTTTTTTAATAAACAATTTACTCAAACCATTAACCTCATCTCTGTGGTAGGTATCTGCAAAAACACCTTTATCAGGGGTCGTGCAGTAGTGCAGCAGGTTAAGTGCAGGTGGCACAAAGCGCAAGGACTGGAGTAAGGATCCCGGTTTGAGCCCCCGGCTCCCCACCTGCAGGGGAGTCGCTTCACAGGCGGTGAAGCAGGGCTGCAGGTGTCTATTTTTAATCTCCATCTCTGTCTTCCCCATCTCTCTCCACTTCTCTCTGTCCTATCCAACAATGACAACATCAATAACAACAACAATAACTACAACAACAATAAAGAACAAGGGCAACAAAAGGAAAAGTAAATAAATAAATGTTAAAAAAACCTTTTATCCACCCACCTCCTGTTGTTTTAGCTTCTCTAAGTTCCTATTTTATTCACTATCTACTGGAGGGAGCTGACATTTTAATCTCCAGAATCCTTTTTCATATCTTTCTTTCACTATCTTGCTTATCTATTTTTTATTTCTTCTTTCCATCAAGCTCATTCTAGAGGTTACTTTACACACACACACACACACACACACACACACACTCTATTAGGTCAGATGATGCATTAGGGGCTGAGCCCAGACCCTCAAACATAAAAGGCTTGTGCTCTATGACTGAGCCAGCTCAGAGATGGTTCCAGAAATCACTTTTTTTTTTTGTCTCCAGGGTTATCCCTGGGGCTCAGTGCCTGCACTACTAATCCACCTGTGGCCATCTTTTTGATTTTTGAACAGGACAGAGAGAAATTGAGAGGAGAGGGGGTGATAAAGAAGGGGAGAGAAAGACACCTGCAGACCTGCTTCACCACTTGTGAAGTGACCCCCCCTGCAGGTGGGGAGCCGGGGGCTTGAACTGGGATCCTTGCATGGATCCTTGCTTTGCACTATGTGCACTTAAGCCGGTGTGCCACCACCTGGCCCTTTGAAATCACTTTTCAAATAGTTATCTTCCCATTTTCTTGACCATATGGCAGTTTTTATTTTATTTTATTTTTTAAAGTTAAACGGGTGGGCGAGATAGCATAATGGTTATGCCAAGAGACTCATATCTGAGGCTCCAAAGTCCCAGCTTCTATCCCCAGCACCACCACAAACCAGAGCTGAGCAGTAGTAGTTTGAAGGAAAAAAAAAAAAACTAAGGGAAAAAAATTAAAAGATGAACATGTAATTTTGGAGTAATAGTACTTCCTTCATAGTTCCATAATACAACTTATAGCTTATGTGAAATTTCTGAAAATTCCATTTAAAAACCTCTCATTTATATATGGGACTGTGTTGTTAAAATTTTCGGACTCTTGCCGGCCGGGTTGGCTTCGCGGGCGGGTAACAGAGACGCAGAGACAACGGCTGGGCAGGGCAGCTGTATTTCTTTATTCAGGAACAACGATTCATAAACTAAGACAAACTAATCACCAAACAGAACTCTGCTGTCTCTTTGCGGCGGCACAAGCACTCTCTCTCTTACTCTGGAAGTCAGGAACTCTGTCTCTCTGGGACTCTCTCTTACTCTGAAACCCTGAAACTCTCAAACTCAGGAACTCCGGAACCCTTCCACCCTGGCACTGTCGAACTCTCGGACTCTCGTACTCAGGAACCCAGGAACTCTCGGACTCAGGAACCCTCTCTCTTACTCTCCAACTCAGGAACTCTCAAACTCAGGAACCCTCTCCCTTACTCTCGAACTCAGAAACTCTCGAACTCATGAACTCAGGAACCCTCCCTCTCAGGAACCCTCTCTCCGGGTTCCTTGGGGCGGGGCCCAGTAGGCCCGCGAAATTAATTGGACTGATCCAATTCTCTTGGTTTGGGGAGGGCTAGAACAAACCAATGTAACGCATACGACAGGACTGTACAAAATTTAAAGAAAATAAACGTAGTGAATATATGTTGTTTTTTTTTCTCATCTTTCCAAAGAAAACAGATCTCTTAGATCTCGTTATTAAGTAGTGTATGAACAGGGTGGATATTAAGGAGTTACTTAGTATGCTAGGTCATGCCTGTAATTACATCAGAATAGCTTTATTCAGATTTTTAGGCAGGATTTTAACTGATTTGTTATCATGAAATTTAAAGCATTGTTTTTTTTCCCCTTTGTAAAGTTATACACATTGGCACACTGAAGATTAACTAGCTTCTAAGGGAAAAGAATCCTAACCAGCAAGCATTTAGTTTTAATTTTCATAATCTTTCTATTTAAATCAAAAGCACCCTTTTACTTATTTATTTTGTTTTTTATTTTTATTTATTTATTCCCTTTTGTTGCCCTTGTTGTTTTTTTATTGTTGTAGTTATTATTGTTGCTGTCGTTGTTGGATAGGACAGAGAGAAATGGAGAGAGGAGGGGAAGACAGAGAGGGGGAGAGAAAGATAGACACCTGCAGACCTGCTTCACCGCCTGTGAAGCGACTCCCCTGCAGGTGGGGAGCCGGGGTTCGAACCGGGATCCTTATGCCGGTCCTTGTGCTTTGCGCCACCTGCGCTTAACCCGCTGCGCTACAGCCCGACTCCCAAAAGCACCCTTTTAAAGCCCCCAAATCAGCCTTTTATAAATAAAGCAAATCCTCTTGTGATGCATTCCTTCATGATGGCTTTTTTTTTTCCAAGAAAGAGTTTAATTAAGATTTGCTTTTCTTCTGTTTTGTACTTTGTTTATTCATCACCGAAACAAACACAAGTCTTCAGTGTCACAGACAAATCTGACTTTTGGGGGTTATTGATGACCATTGCAACTTTCAAAAAAAATGCAGCTGATATTTATCTTTGGTGTATAATTAAAACGTAATAGAACACAACTGGTTGCCTGTGACCTTATCCTGGGTTTTTGTAAATATCGAACATTTTTGGTCAGTGGCCACTGTTTGCATTTCGTTAAAATCAATAATTATACATATAAATGTAAAAATAACTCATGAATAATTGTGAACACACTATCTGAATGGCTGTTTAATAAATATGCATTAAAATCTAATTACAGTAATGAAGTTTACAGCTGAAATTTTAATCCAGCCCTTTAGAAATATTAAACGTGCTTTTCCTGATTGTGCATTTTTTCTCATAGCAGTTGGGTAAACATTTTAAACTGGAAATCGAAATTCCTTATATAGTTTTGATTTCATTTAACTAATGTGTGTGTTCTTTTTGGCAACAGTTTTCTTTCCCTTTGTGAAGAAGGAAAGCTCCATTTATTTCATTAACCATTAGTTTGAAGAATTCTGATTCAGTTCCATCTTAGGCCTGGTGAATATATGGGGTACCAGATGAACAGTAATATGTAGCCTGGGTCCGTGCACATTATCACCATGTGTAAGGACCTGTGTTCCAGACCCCCATTCCCCAGCTCCCAACCTGCAAGGGGGGTGGGGTGGGGTGGGGTGGGGAGGGGCCTTCATGAGCCGTGAAGCAGGTCTGGACGTATCTTTTTCTCCCTCTCTGTCTTCCCTCCCCTCTAAATTTCTCTCTGTCCTGTCAAATAAAAAATCAAAAAAAAAAAAAAAAGCAAGAATGGCCACCAAGAACAGTGGGTTTGTAGTGCAGGCACTGAGCCCCAGCAATAACTCTTTAAACAAAAAAACAAAGTAACAAAATCAACCTGGAAAGACAAGGTTGTGAATTTGATCATTCTATAGTATTGAACCAGTCATTTAAGTTGACATGCCCATGTTCTTACCTATGGAATGGGGTTGATCACCCTGATTTTAGTTTCTTTGCTGGTCTTTACACTAACATAAGTTCTTGGGCAGGGGAAATAGCATAATTATGCAAAAAGATTATCATGTCTTGTTGTTAAAATTCGGCGGCTCTTGCTGGCCCGGCTAGCTTCACGGGCGGGTAACAGAGACGACCAGAGACATACGGCTGGGCAGGGAAGCTGTATTTCTTTATTCAGGAACAATTCATAAACTAAACCAAACTAATCACCAAACAAAACTCTGCTGCCTCTTTGCCCCCGCGGTGGCACAAGCACTCTCTAACTCTGTAACTCTGAAACTCTGGCACCCTGGCGGGGTTCCTTGGGGCGGGGCCCGCGAAACTAACTAGACTGATCCAGTTCTCTTGGCGGGGGAGAACTAGAACAACCCAATGTAAAGCATACAACAATTCCCCCTTTCCTTTTTAACTAAATGACTATAGTATCAAGGGTTTGGGGTGAACAGAAACCTCTATCATACAGGCATTTTTAAAAAAGAAACTGGCACAAACATGGAGAAACATGCAAGCAAGTAACAAGAACCAGTGTGCTGCCAAGGGAAGGCCTGAGGGGGCCATTTTTGCCTCTGTGGGCAAAACTTTATCAGCTTAAAAAAAACATTTCTTGCCTCTGAGGGGCGTACTTGCCTTGACGGGCATTTGCATGGGGGCGGGGAATGGCCTAGAGTCCCAAAGGCAGCTGGCTGCAATTTACTTACTATGAAACAAAACTTTTTATTAGCATATTTCTAATAGAGAAGGAATTTGAGACTTTTACATATCAACAACGTCTTTTAACCTTTTGTTACACCCATTCAAGATGGAGTCATACCCTAGTTGTATGCGGAAAGGAAACCTCAGGCATGAGAATAATTAGCATAGCCATTGTTCGATCTACCATTTCTAATAGAGAAGGTAATGAAGAGTTTTACATATCAACAAGTCTATTTAACCTTTTGTTTAGACCAACTTAGTTAAAATATATTGCTTGTTAACTAATTTTTACCTCAGACTTTAAATGTAAGTTAATTTTATCTTTATGAGAATTATGTTGAAAACCTTTTTCATTTAACTTTGACTAGTAAGAATTTAGCCTTAAAGTTACTGTTTACCAAACTTTAAACATACACATAAACATGGTCATTAATACACAAGGAGAGAAACCTTTGTTACAAAGACATGTCATTTTAAACACGAATTTTAATCTGTACTACCTTAGTTGTTGGGGGGGTGCGTTGTCCAGCGGTGGTCTCTTGGGCAGCTTCACTTCTAGGAATTGCAGGTTGCGATCTCTTTACATTGGGTTGTTCTAGTTCTCCCCCGCCAAGAGAATTGGATCAGTCCAGTTAGTTTCGCAGGCCCGCTTGGCCCCGCCCCTAGGAACCCCGCCAGAGTTCCAGAGTTCCAGAGTTGCAGAGTGCGAGAGTTAGAGAGAGTGCTTGCGCCGCTGCAAAGAGACAGCAGAGTTCTGTTTGGTGATTAGTTTGTCTTAGTTTATGAATTGTTGTTCCTGAATAAAGAAATACAGCTTCCCTGCCCAGCCGTTGTCTCCGCGTCTCTGTTACCCGCTCGTGAAGCTAGCCGGGCCAGCTAGAGCCGCCGAATTTTTAACAACAATGTCTGAGGCTTCAAGGTCTCAGTTTCAATTCTCCACATACCACCATAAGGAGGAGCTGAGCAGCGCTGTGGGGGAAACAAAAAAAGAAAGAAAGGAAGAAAAGTTCTTATGTAAGAAAGCCCTTTGAATGTGATAAGAAGGGCCAGGCAGTGGCACATCTGCTGAGTACACATGTTATCATGCCCAGGGACCTGGGTCCAAGCCCCTAGTCCACACCTGTAGGGGAGAAGCTTCACAAGCTGTCTCTCTTTCTTCCTCTCTGTCTTTGCTTCCCCTCTCAGTTTCTCGCTGTCCTACTGAATAAAATAAATATTTCAAAATACAGTTGGGCTGAGGAGGCAGCATAATGGTTCTCAAAATCTTTCATGCCTGATACACTGAGGCATGTTCAGTTCCCAACCCTAACATGTTCATGTCTCATGTTCAGTTCCCAACCCTAACATAAGCCAGAGCTGATCCGTGCTCCGCCATCTCTCTCTCTCTCCCTCTCATTAAAAATAATATATACATACACATTTATTAATAATATTATTATTACTATTATTATTATTTTGCCTCCAGGGTTACTGCTGGGGCTCAGTGCCTGCACTACAAATCCACTGCTCCTGGAGGCTTCTTTTTTTTTTTTTTTTTTTTTAAGAATTTATTTATTCATGAGAAAGACAGGAGACAGAGAAAGAACCAGACATCATTCTGGTACATGTGCTGCCAGGGATTGAACTCTGGACGTCATGGTTGAGGATCTAATGCTTTATCCACTGTGCCACCTCCCAGACCACTGGAGGCCATTTTTTTCCATTTTGTTGCCAGTGTTGTTGTCGTTATTGTTATTGTTGCCATTGCCGTTGTTGGATAGGACACAGAGAAATGGAGAGAGGAGGGGGAGACAGAGGGTGAGAAAAAGACACCTGCAGACCTGCTTCACCGCCTGTGAAGCAGCCCCCTACAGGTGGGGAGCCGGGGGCTCCAACCGGGATCCTTACGTCGGTCCTTGTGCTTTGCGCCATGTGCACTTAACCCGCTGTGCTACCGCGGGGCCCCCATACACATATATATTATATACAGTGTTTAAGAAGGGAGAAAGTGATAAGAAGTGCTATATGAGCTATGCTAGGAGTAATGAAATATTAATAGCGAAATACTGAAAGAAGTTGCAATGACTCCGTGCAAAACTACTGCAACAACTTAATCATTTAAAAAAAAAGTTTTTTCTTAATTGCCACCAGGGTTATTGCTGGGGTTTGGTGCCTGTGCAATGAATCAGCTGCACCTCCTCCTCCTCCTTTTTTTTTTTTTTTTATTATTAGATAGGACAGAGGAAAAATGAGCGAGGAGAGGGATGGATATAGAAAGGGAGATAAAAGAGTAACACCTGCGAACCTGCTTCACTCCTCAGGACGTTTCCCCTGCAGGTGGCAAGTCGGGATTCTAACCCCGGTCCTTGTGCAGGGTAAAGTGTGTACACTGCTCAGCTCTGGAATTATGTGGTATCCTGGAGCCTCCTCCGTGTGAGTCCTGTGTGCTAACTGGGCCTTTAAAGCTAGTTTAAATTTAGAGAAGACTCACTAATACTAACAATGGCAAAGGCTCTATCTGACCCCAGTGCTTTGAATTACAGAAAATTCTGTTGGAATTTTTCTAAGATGGTCAAAACTGTCTCAGTGGCAACCAGGCAGCTGGCACACCCAGTGGAGGGCACACATTTTCTATGTGCAAGGACCTGGGTTCAGGCCCCTGAGCTCCACCTGCTGGGGAGGTTTCACAAGTGGTGAAGTATTGCTGCAGTTGTCTCTGTCTCTTTCTTTCTCTCCCCCCACCCACTTCTCTCTCCGTTTCTCGCTGTCTCTATCAAAAAGAAAGAAGGAAGAAAAGTTTTCTTCATGTGAATTCATTGTGCAAGCACAGAGCTTGAGCGATAATTGGGGTACTGAAAGAAAGAGTAGAGAATGAAAGACTCTTAAAAATTAAGAAAATGAGGAGTTGGGCGCTAGCGCAGCACGTGGCTTGAAGCGCAAGGACCCGCGGAAGGATCCCGGTTCGAGCTCGCGGCTCCCCACCTGCAGGGGAGTCGCTTCACAAGCAGTGAAGCAAGTCTGCAGGTGTCTGTCTTTCTCTCTCCCCCTCTCTGTCTTCCCCATCTCCGTTTCTCTCTGTCCTGTCCAATAACAACGACATCAACCACCACAATAATAACTACAGCAATAAAACAAAAAGGGCAACAAAAGGGAATAAATTAAAAAAATTAAGATAATGGGGGCGAGGAAAAATAAAAATTTAAGAAAATGGAAGTAAGAGAAGGAAGGAAAGAAAGAAAAGAAGGAAAGAGGGAGTCTGGCGGTAGCGCAGTGGGTTAAGGCACGTGTGGCGCAAAGCACAAGGACCAGCGTTAAGGATCCGTTCGAGCTCCCCACCTGCAGGGGGTCACTTCACAGGCGGTGAAGCAGGTCTGCAGGTGTCTTATCTTTCTCTCCCCCTCTCTGTCTTCCTCTCCTCTCTCCAATTCTCTCTGTCCTATCTAACAATGACGACATCAATAACAACAACAACCACAATGACAATAATAACTACAACAAAACAAGGGCAGCAAAAGGGGATAATAAATAAATAAATATTTATAAAAAAAAAAAAGACCCGGTTCGAGCCCCCAGCTCCCCACCTGTAAGGGGAGTTGCTTCACAAGCAGTGAAGCAGGTCTGCAGTTGTCCATCTTTCCTTATTTTATTTTTTATTTTTTCCCTTTTGTTGCCCTTGTTGTTTATCATTGTTGTTGTTATTGCCGTTGTTGTTGGATAGGGCAGAGAGAAATCAAGAGAGGAGGGAAAGACAGAGAGGGGAAGAGAGAAAGACACCTGTAGACCTGCTTCACCGCCTGTGAAGCAAACTCCCTGCAGGTGGGGAGCCGATGGCTCGAACCTGGATCCTGATGCTGGTCTGTGCGCTTTCTGCCATGTGCACTTAACCTGCTGCGCCACCACCCGGCTCCCACATTTCTCAGTTTTCCACATAACATTCTAATGCCCCACCTAACTCCTCCTCTGCCATCATGTTCCAGGACATGAACACTCTCTCTCACCCCATAGTCCTTCACTTTGGTGCAACACACCAACTCCAGTCCAAGTTCTGCTTTGTGTTTTCCCTTCTGTTTTTATTTTTCAACTTCTGTCTTGATTGGAATCATACCATATTCATCTTTCTCTTTCTGGCTTATGTCACTTAACATGATTCATTCAAGCTCCATCAAGATGATGTAAAGATAGTGAATTCACTGTTTTTAATAGCTGAGTGGCATTTAATTGTGTATATAGACCACAACTTACTCAGCCACTCATCTGTTGTTGGACATCTGGGCTGCTTCCAGGTTTTGGCTCTTATAAATTGTGCTGCCAAGAACATATGTGTACACAGATCTTTTTGGATGGATGTGTTGGGTTCCTTAGGATATATCCCCAGGAGAGGGATTGCATGCAGGTCATAGGGAAGGTCCACTTCTAGCTTTCTGAGAGATCTCCAGACTGCTCTACACAGGTGTTGGATAGGAGTCATTCTTGACCTCTCTCTTTCCTACATCTTACATGTCCCATCTCCAAATACTACTGATTTTACCTTTCAAATTCTTTTAAAAAATTATTTATTTATTTTTATTGGGGGGATTAATGGTTAATAATCAACAATAAAATACAGTGACAAAATACAGTAGTTTGTACATGAATAACATTTCTCAGTTTTCCACATAATAATTCAACCCCCTCTAGGTCCTCTGCCATCATGTTCCAGAACCTGCACCCTCCCCTTCCCACCCCAGAATCCTTTACTTTGGTGCAATACACCAAACCCAGTCCAAGTTCTGCTTTGTGTTTTCTTGTTTTTCAACTTTTTAAAAAAATTTATTATTGACAATTTAATAATCATTGCAAGATTGTGGGATAAGAAGGGTACAGTTCATACAGTTCCCATCACTGACCTCTCAATTATTAATTTTGTTTCTTGAATTGCCTTCATAATGAGTTTTCTAAAAAAATTTTCAGACCTTTGTCTGATCTTCTGTAGGTCCTAACATGACTGTATCTTGAATACTTTTAAACTTTTACCTACAGTGTGGTTTCTGTTGTTAAGCCACCAGGTGACTCTTGAGGTTACAGGTTGTATTTCCTTGTTTATATGCTATGGTGGCAGAGAGGGAGGAGAAATTCTGTCATGGGTCATTGGGCTGGTTTCATACCTGTGCTGTCAATCTAGGGTCTTGCAGCCATGTTTCCAGAATCTGGGAAGTAGCAGCATGGGAGAATCGCTTTCTCCTGAGTGCACTGAAAGAACAACTGGGATTTGTTTTCCTAGGCAGCTTCCAGGGCCTGAGTAGACCACACAGCTTTAGTTCTTGGCCAGCTTTTTTTTTTTCTTAAAGACTGGTGAGTCCTTGTGGGCAACTGAATATTTTGATGCCCTTGAGTTCACAGGGTAAGTACCCAGAAATTCTGTACTTGCTTGCTGCTCCATGACCATGCTTCTGGAATTTGGGAGCTTAGCTTTCACTTGTCTGTAGTATTATTATTTTTTTAATACATTTTTTTTTTTTGCCTCCAGGGTTATTGCTGGGGCTCAGTGCCTGCACTATGAAGCCACTGCTCCTGGAAGCTATTTTTCCCCTTTTGTTGCCCTTGTTGTTTATCATTGCTGTTGTTATTATTATTGTTGTTACTGCTGTCATTGTTGTTGGATAGGACAGAGAAATGGAGAGAGGACGGGAAGACAGAGAGATGGAGAGAAAGACAGACACCTGCAGACCTGCTTCACCACATGTGAAGCGATCCCCCTGCAGGTGGGGAGCTGGGCGCTCAAACTGGGAACTTCACACCAGTCCTTGTGCTTTGTGCCACATGTGCTTAACCCACTGTGCTACCACCTGGCCCCCTCAAATACATTTTTGACACCAGGGTTATCACTGGGGCTCATTGTCTGTACAAAGAAGCCATCACTCTTGGCCATTCGTTTAGTTTCATTTCATTTCATTTCTTTTTTTCTTTCTCCTCCTCCTCCTTTTCTTTTAACAGACAGAGAGAAATTGAGACAGAAGAGGGGCGTAGAGAGGGATAGACTGAGCTAAGGAAGGACTCCTGTAGCACTGCTTCCCCTCTCATGAAACTTCCCCAGTACAAGTAGGGACCACAGTTTGAATCTGGGTCCTTGAGCATGGTAATGTGTGCTTTCTGAGTGCTGCACCACTCCACCTCTTTGCTTGTTTTAATGAGGATGACATCCTGGTGGTTTAGGCTGACTTTGGTTCAGATCCTCACTTGACCATTTACTTGTTGTTGCTATGTTTCATATTGGTTTGTTCCCCTTCCCCCCAGCTCTGAGAGAATTGGTTTGGCCCTTGCTAGTTTCGCGCCCCATTTTCTCCCTGCCCCCTATGCTAAGGACGTCCAGAGTTCCAGGAACACCCGCTGAAGGAGAATGATAGGGAAGCACATGGTGTGGTGATTTGCCTTTTCGTGAATAAAGATTAAACTGCAGCTTCTCAGCCCAGCCGTGTGTCCCCGAGTCTGTCTCTGTCTACTGCCGCGAAGCTAGCCCAGCCGAACTTTAACAACAACTTGTATTTTCTAGCCCTTCAAAGTATTTTTCCTGGGAAATAGCTCACCATAACAGGACCTGTGTTTAAGCCCTGCTGTCACATAAGGAGAACCATAGATATTACAGGGGAAGGGTGTAGCTCCACAGACGGTGGTGTCGTGCTGTGGTGTCTCTCAGAAAAAATATTTTAGGAGGAAGTAGTGAGATAAAGTATAAAATGGAGCTTTTTTTTTTTTTCTCTTCCCTCTAGGGTTATGTCTGGGGCTCAGTGCCAGCACTACGAATCCACTGCACCTGGCAGTCACTTTTTCCTTTTTTCTTTTTTCTATTTTATTTGATAGGACAGAGATAAATTGAGAGGGGAGGGGATAGATAGTGAGGGAGAGAAAGATAAGCACCTGCAGGCCTGCTTCATCACTTGTGAAGCATCCCTGCTGCAGGTAGGGGCTCGAACTCGGGTTCTAGCTTAGGGCCATCCTCTATGTGCGCTTAACCAGTTGCGCCAGTGCCTGGCTCCCTAAAATGGAAGTTTTGCAAAGAATAGCACAGAATCTCGGGCCTCGCGTGACTTCCATCTATGCTAGTAGATTAGTGCGTAGCTCTTCAGAATGGCATTTTCCCACTGTCCATTTGGAGCACAATAAGACAAATTAATACAAATCAAAATAATATGGCAGCAGCAGCATCCCATAATTTGTGTACACTGGTGTAGTCACAGTCTTCATTCAATGCAGCTTTTGAGAAGTCTTTTGTGTTTCAATTTATACAGCTGCTATCCAGGCCTAAGCTGGCCAATCTTTCAGCCTTGAGTGTCTTCCTGATTGATTCTCGTTCTCGCTCTCTCTTTAGAGGCTTCATTTGCTTTATAGAGATTTATTTATTAATGAGAGAGAAAGAGAGAACCAGAATATCACGGGGTTAGTCAATGCCAAGGATCTTATACTTGAGAGTATCCACATATTTCCCAGGCAAGTGCGATTTTGGCTATAACTGACGGTCCTCCATGACACGTCATAGCCATTCAGACTCCATAGTTTACATGAGGGCTTATTTCTGTGGTAGCTCATTCTGCCAGTGTAGAGGCTGTAAAATGATACATTTCGAGTAGCACACATAGTAGTGCCACTACTCTGAACACCTCTGTGCGTGGCCTGCACATTTCTCATTTCCTCTCCACCCTCTTTGTCTACTGTCAATCTTCTGACTCTCCATAGTTCTGCTTTTCCCAGAATGCTACAGATTTAGAATATATCATCTACACTCCATGGATTTTCGGCTCTCCCACTTAGTAATATTTGCTTCAGTTTTATCTGCATCATGATTCATCTCTTCTTAGTGCTAAATTACATTCTGTTATCTGGAATATTATTTTGTCTATCCATTTGTCCATTTCTTAATTTTGGCAGTCAGGAAATGTCGTTGATTACATGTGTGTAGATTTTTGAGTGGATTTAAGATTACGAATCTTTCAAGTAAATACCTTGGAGCAGAGACCAGGTAGTAGCACATCCTGTTGAGTGCACATGTTACCATGTGCAAGGACCTGGGTTCAAGTCCCCAGTCCCCACCTGCAAGGCAAGCTTCACAAGCGGTGGAACAGGGTTGTGGGTATCTCTGTCTCTCTTCCTCTCTATTCCCTCTTCTCTCTCTGTTTCTCAGTCTCTGTATACCAAATTCAGTCCACATTCTACTTTGTATTTTTCCTTTCTGTTCTTGTTTCTTTAGTTCTTCCTACAAGTGAGATCATCCTGTATTCATCCTTCTCTTTTTTGCTTAGGTTATTTTTTTTTTAAATTTTTTTTTAAATATTTATTTTATTTATTCCCTTTTGTTGCCCTTGTTGTTTTATTGTTGTAGTTATTATTGTTGTCGTCATTGTTGGATAGGACAGAGAGAAATGGAGAGAGGAGGGGAAGACAGAGAGGAGGAGAGAAAGATAGACACCTGCAGACCTGCTTCACCGCCTGTGAAGCGACTCCCCTGCAGGTGGGGAGCCGGGGTTCGAACCGGGGTCCTTCTGCCGGTCCTTGTGCTTTGCGCCACCTGCGCTTAACCTGCTGCGCTACAGCCCGACTCCCTTGCTTAGGTTACTTAACCTGATTCCTTCAAGCTCTGTTCAGGATGAGGTGAAGGAGCTGACTTCAGTACTCTTAACAGCTGAGTCTATTTTACTCTGTAGATACACCACAGTTTCTTGGTCACTCATCTGTCATTGAAAACACCTAAGTTGCTTCCAAGTTTGTGTTTCTGTGAACTTAGGTGTACATAGATGTCTGGATGCATGTTTTTTTTCCTTTGGATATGTTCCTAGAAGAGGAATTTCTGGGTAGATACATGGTGAGAGACAGGGAGAGAAATAGTGATGGAGAGAGGAGAGATACCATAGCATGACCACACAGCTTGTGAAGCTTCCCCATGCAAATGCTCCCATGTGGTAGCAAGGAGTTTGAACCCAAGTCTTGTCTGTGGCCAGGTGTGTACTCTACCAGGTAAGCCACCTTCTGGTTCGAGGAAATAATGTTTTATAAAGCCATTGCTGTCACAGAGGTCTCGTTTCACATCTGTCTAAAGGTGTCAGCATGTCTCACCTACCCACAAAATGCTGTCCTCAGTGCTGGGCCCTGAATCCCTTCTACTCCCTTCACTCCTCCCCACTTTTTTGTTATTTTTTTTTGAAGGATTAGTCCTTTCTTTACTGAAAATTTATAAATGCATAGAGCAATCCCCTAACAAGGGATTTATACTGAATTATTTTTATTTTAATTCTTGTTTTGTTTTTACCAGTGCATTGCACAGCTCTGGTTTATGGTGGTGCTGGAGATTGAACTTGGGACCTCAGAGCCTCTGGCACAAGAGAGCCTGTTTGCATAATCATGCAATCTCTTGCACCCTTATATTCAGTTCCTAACTGGATTTTCATTTCTTTCATTTATTTTTTATGACTGATATGACCATAGGAGGTTAAATTTTTTTGATTCGGTTTAAGAACTGTGGGAAAAATCAACATATTTTTATTTTTTGCATTTAAAATCCCTACAGTTGTTTCCATTGAAAAACATGGCAGCAGGGTTATGTTTGCAGCTTATGGGTTGGGGTTTTCTGTAGTTAAAATGAGGCAATTATCAATATATTATATAAAATATGTTTTATTTATTTATTTATTCCCTGTTGTTTTTTATTGTTGTGGTTATTATTGTTATTGATGTCGTCATTGTTGGATAGGACAGAGAAGTTGAGAGAGAAGGGGAAGACAAAGAGGGGCAGAGAAAGATAGACACCTGCAGACCTGCTTCACCACTTGTGAAGCGACTCCCCTGCAGTTGGGGAGCCGGGGGCTCGAACTGGGCTCCTTACACTGGTCCTTGTGCTTTGCACCACCTGTGCTTAACCCAGTGTGCTACTGCCCAACTCCCTAGAATATGTTTTAAATGATTACTTTTATAAAAGTGATATTTATACTAACTGCTGAAATTTATATATATATATATACATATATACATATATATGTATATATATATACATATATATATACACTTGTGTATGTTGTTAGACTGGTTGGATGCCGGTACTTATGCAGGGTGACTCTCAGCAAGGAAGGTAAGCTAACCAGTTCTCTCTCGCTAGTTCAAGGGACTGAGCAAAATAGGCAAGAGACACTGGGGAGAATTGGAACACTCTCATTTATTGGCAGGTGCACATAGGTTTAAATAGAGAACCAAACAAAGAACATTTTTCAAATATGTCAGAAATTACAGGTTTCTTAAAGGTCAGCTTGCCCCTATGGTAGGGGGCTGGTATGACAGGAATTGATGCAGATACATAAAGGTCAAGACAGTTATTCTCCATGATGCAAACAGGTTAATTATCTAAAGGCATTTGAGAGAGGCATAGGGGTTAAACCACAGCAGAGTGAGATAGAAAGAAGATAAACAACACATGATGTAAATCATCATTCCAAAGGCTATAAGGAAATAGCGTTTTGGGGGGCTTTACTGACTGGTGTCAGGGAGGTGTTTGATGGAGTATGTTCTCTTTAGTGATCAAAAGTGAGGTGGTTATGTGAACTCTGGGTGACTATGTGAACTTTGAATCAACCTTAAGGCAGGCAGCCATGTGGCCTCTAGTTAGTGGGGAGGAGCAGTGAGATCTCTGTGGGCTTGAGAGTCTGATAAGGGAAAACTGAGTCTGAGAGACTGTTTTCCCCTTTGTTCATCTCTGTGAGAGAGGCTAACAAGGGGGTGTCTTTCCCAGACCTCCATCCAGGGATGGGGGAGTTTTACCTAAGCTCTACCAAGCTTACACATAGCCCCACAGTTGGAAGTTTTTATTATTAATTTAAAGTTTTTAAAATTTATTTATTGGGGATTAATGTTTTACAGTAAATACAATAGTTTGTACATGCGTAACATTTCTCATTTTTCCACGTAACAATACAACCCCCACTAGGTCCTCTTCATCCTTTTCCAGGACCTGTACTCTCTCCACCCACCAACCCCAGAGTCTTTGACTTTGGCGCAATACGCCAACCCCAGTCCAAGTTCTGCTGAGTGTTTTCTCTTCTCATCTTGTTTTTCAACTTCTGCCTGAGAGTGAGATCATCCCATATTCATCCTTCTGTTTCTGACTTATCTCACTTCACATGATTCCTTCAAGCTACGTCCAAGACGGGCTGAAAATGGTGAAATCAACATTTTTACTCTGAAAATGTTCAATAGTTCTAGTTTATTTATCTCTTCATTTAGCTCCCTCATTTCTTTTTTTTTTTTTTAAATGTTTTATTTATTTATTATTGGATAGAGACAGCCAGAAATTATGAGGATGGGGGAAATATAGAGGGAGAGAGAGACACCTACTGCCCTGTTCCACCACTTGTGGAAGCTTTCCCTCTGCAGGTGGGGACCAGGGGCTTGAACCCCCTCATTTCTTTATTTATTATTAATTTATTTGACAGAGACAGAAATCGAGAAGAAGGGGAGTGATAGGGAGAGAGCGAGAGAGAGAGAGTGACA
Organism: Erinaceus europaeus; assembly: GCF_950295315.1. NCBI lineage: Eukaryota > Metazoa > Chordata > Mammalia > Eulipotyphla > Erinaceidae > Erinaceus > Erinaceus europaeus. The sequence continues at coordinate 142,701,654 of NC_080165.1, read as the reverse complement.
CCTGAAGCACTGCTCCACCACTTGTGAACCTTATCCCCAACAGCAGTTGGGGACCAGGGGCTTGAACCCATGTCCTCATGCACTGTAATGTGTGCGATTAACCAGGTGCACCACTACCTGGCCCCTGACTGAAAGTTTTTTCTTTTTCTTTACCTTCTCTTTTTCTTTTTTTCGTTCATTCTTTCTCTCTCTCGTTCTTTCTTTCTTCTCCCTTTCTTTTTTTCTCTTTTTTAAGATTTGTTTATTTGTTAATGGGAGTGGGGGGAAGAGGCAGAAAGAGAACCATGACATGAACTTAGGACCTCATGCTTACAAGTTGGGCCATCTTTTTTGCTATACCATCTTCCAGGCCACAGAACTTGTTAACTTTGTAATGTTATCACTGAGAAGCAATTGTGGAACACTTGAAATATGTTCATTTAAGAAATAGTCTCTGTCTCTTTTTGTTCATAGCATATACAGTACAAGCATCTGAGAGTATGTCCCCAACTGCGGCTCCAGATGCCTATTCAAAAGCCCTGGCTGTGTGCCATGGACCCCTGGACCACTACAACTTTCTGATCAAAGCTCAGGAGCTAAAGGATGATGAGCATCAAAGAAGAGTCATACAGTGTTTGCAGAAACTACACGAGGACCTTAAAGGATACAGCATAGAGGCAGAAAGCCTTTTATCAAAGGTGAGCTTTGTATAACATTAAAGACTGAACAGTTAAGAGTGTGAATATTTGGGAGTCGGGCGGTAGCGCAGTGGGTTAAGCACACGTGGTGCAAAGCGCAAGGACTGGCATAAGGATCCCAGTTGGAGTCCCCTGCTCCCCACCTGCAGGGGAGTTGCTTCACCTGCCGTGAAGCAGGTCTGCAGGTGTCTATCTTTCTCTCCCCCTCTCTGTCTTCCCCTCCTCTCTCCATTTCTCTCTGTCCTATCGAACAACGACGACATCAGTAACAACAATAATAACTACAACGACAAGGGCAACAAAAGGGGGAAAAAAAAGAGTGTAAGTATTTTACAAAGGGAATGAACCTGGAGCTATGTGGTGGTGCATCTGGGAGAGTGCACACATTACCCTGTTCAAGGGCCCAGGTTCACGCCTGTTGGTATGCTTCTAAAAACCCCTTCTGTTTCATTTGGTTTAATCCCCCCTGCATTCTATTTACATAACACTATTCTATTTACATAACCTCTGTTAACAAGCACCACCTTCCATCCAGGGCATTGGTGGTTTAGTGGTAGAATTCTCACCTGCTCTGCCCCCTCTCCTTGTCACACCCTGATTTTCACCAGTCACTTTTCTCTCCACCCTCTCTATGTCACATCCTGTTCACACCCTACTTGGGAAGTATATATAAAGACAACATTGTTCGTTTTAGTTTAGTTTAGCTTAGCTTGGTATAGATTGCGCTGCGTCCTGCATGAATAAAGAGATACTGAGTACAACCCAACCATGAGTCCTTGGTCGTCTGTTACCCACCCGTGAAGCCAGCCCGTCGAAAACAACACACGCCCCAGAGCCCCACATGTGAGGTGGAGGTGGGGGGAACCTCACAAGCAGGAGAACAGTGCTACAGGTGTCTCCTTTTCTCTCTCCCTTTCTACCTTCCCCTTGCCCTCTTAATTTCCCTTTTGTCTGTCAAATGAAGGAAGGAAGGAAGGAAGGAAGGAAGCAAGCAAACACAACTGCTGGTTGTGGTGGATTCATCACGCAGGCACCAAGCCTTGGTGATAAGCTTGTGGCAAAAAAACAAAAAAAGTGTTAAGAACTGCACCAAAGTAAACGACTCTGGGGTAGGTGGGGAGGGTTCAAGTCCTGGAACATGATGGCAGAGGAAGACATGGAGGGGGTTGAATTGTTATGTGGCAAACTGAGAAATGTTACACATGTACAAACTACTGTATTTAATGTCCACGGTAAGCCATACCCCCCCCCCCAAAGAAAACAAAGTGGGCTGTCGCTGTTGTGCAGACTATTTGGGGACATGAGAAATTGTACCATGTGTCAACAGCTGTACTGTTAAACCAGTGACTCCCCACCAATAAAATGATCTGAAAACAAACAAACAAAAAAAACTAAGTGGCAACAATCCTTACCTAAATAAGAAGCAAGATGTCCCAGAAAGTGAAAGGAAGGTATATGCAACATCCAGAGAACAGCCATGGGGATTGACAAGAACGTGTGTAGAGGGACCAGTAGACAATTTCATGCTGTTTCATGATCGTATTCTACTACATTTAAAAAAATCTTTTACTTATTTATTATTGGATAGAGACAGAGAGAAAGGGAAGGGGGAGATACAGAGGGAGAGAGACACCTGCATGCTTGCTTCACCATTCAGGAAGCTTTCCCCCTGCAGGTGGGGGCCAGGTACTTGAACTTGGGTCCTTGCACACTGTAATGTGTGTGCTTAACCAGGTGCGCCACTACCTGCCTCCTCCCCCCCCCGGCATAATTTCTTTCTCTCTTCCTTTCTTTCTTTCAAATATTAGGTATTTATTTATTACTGGATAGAGACAAAGAGAAATTGAGAGGAGAGGTGAGAGAGAGAGGGGGAGAGAGTCAGAGACACCTGCAGCCCTGCTTCACCACTTATAAAGCTTTTCCCCTGCAGGTGGGGACCAGGGGCTTGAACCCAGGGTCCTTGAGCACTGTACTGTGTACGCTTAACCAGGTGTGCCACTGCCTGGCCCCTGCATAATTTCTTCTCTCAGCATGGCCTCATGGCAGTAGTAGTCAGTGTTCTTCCTTCAGATTTAAGCAGCTGTGAGGCAGGCAGCAGTTTCTGTCTTCATCCTGGACACCCCCGTCCTCCTGGGGATGCATGCTAAGTGTTTCGAGCTCTTCCACACTCTGTTTTGGTAGCTACCAGTGGATTCCTTCTCCTAAACAAGCACCTGGCCAAGAAGGGGGACATCCCTCTGCACTGTCTGACATTCACTCATCTTTCTAGAAGCATCTTTTGGGCATCTCACACTTTCTGCGTGATCTGTTTGGGGAAAACGCCTTGCCTAGCTGACAACTTTCTCCCTTGACATTTTTAAAAAAAATTTTTTAAAAATATTTATTTATTTTCCCTTTTGTTGCCCTTGTTTTTCATTGTTATTGTAGTTATTGTTGTTGTTATTGATGTCATCGTTGTTGGATAGGACAGAGAGAAATGGAGAGAGGAGGGGAAGACAGAGAGGGGGAGAGAAAGATAGACACCTGCAGACCTGCTTCACCGCCTGTGAAGCGACTCCCCTGCCGGTGGGGAGCCGGGGGCTCGAATGGGATTCTTCACCAGTCCTTGCACTTTGCACCACATGCGCTTAACCCGCTGCGCTACCGCCCGACTCCCGACATTTTTTTTCTTTAAGTAATTTCTGCATGAATATGACTGTGTGTCTAATGTTGTTCTGTAAAGTGCAGGGCAATTTTGTCTTCCTTGTCCTCAGCTTTGAGCTTTTGCTGAAGTTCTAGGATGATAAGAAAACTCTTAATTTCCTTAGCTAAGTATAGAGGCTCATGGCATTTTAAGATTATGAGAGATAGTAATAGTACTAAGAATTAGAATACGGTTTAACTAAAGCTTTTGATTTTCTTTAACTGGTGGCCTAGGCCACTTCCACACAAATGCTTTTTTACTACAAAGTTGTTTTTTTTTTTTATTTTACCAGACTACTGCTCAGCTCTGGCTTATAGTGGTGCAGGGGATTGAACCTGGACTTTGGAGCCTCAGGCATGAGAGTTTCTTTGCATAATCATTATGCTATCTACCCCCCTCCACTCTTACTACAAAGTCTTTAGAAGAAAGGCACTGCATATGAAGGGTAATTGCCTCCCTCTGAATAACTATAATTTTTTTTTTAATGGAGATGACTACTTCTTTAACAGCTCTTCAATATATAGTACAATATTTTAAATTAGAGTCACCATTTTTTTAAAATTCTAATTTAGTTTTAATCAAAGTTTTAAAGATATTTACTTATTAATGAGATGGGGAGAGAGAGAACCAGAGCATCACTCAGACACACTGATGCCAGGGGTTGAACTCAGCCCCTCCGTGCCCCCCCACTGTCCCATTTCTGGTCTGCTGCAACCACCAATCTCGTACCCTTTCCCTTGGCAGCTGCCATTCTACTTTTTATCTCTGTGAGTGACGTAAGTGCTTCGGTCGGACTTTTTGAGAGAGAGAGAGAGAGGGAGCACAAGAAGGAGAGAGAGCAAGAAAGCAAAAGGCTTGGCAGTTTTGAAGCTTCCCCAGATGTCGTGATGGCGGGGCTTGAAGCTGAGTCACGGTGGGCACCAGTCAGTGCACCGTCTTGCTGCACCTGCTTAACGCGGACATTTAAACATTCGTGATGGTGGATATACCCTCCCCCATTGTACTCCTAAGAAACTTTTTATTTTATTTTATTTTATTTATTTATTTTCCCTTTTGTGACCCTTGTCTTTTTTTTTTTTTTTGTAGTTATTATTGTTGTTGTTATTGATGTCGTCCCTGTTAGGACAGAGAGAAATGGAGAGAGGAGGGGAAGACAGGGAGGGGGAGAGAAAAATAGACACCTGCAGACCTGCTTCACCGCCTGTGAAGCGACTCCCTTGCAGGTGGGGATCCGGGGGCTCGAACCGGTTTCCTTACACCGGTCCCTGCGCTTTGCATGGCGCCACGTGAGCTTAACCCGCTGCGCTACCGCCGGACTCCCTCCTAAGAAACTTTTTTAAAAATTATGTTTATTTATTTTTTGGATAGAGACAGTCAGAAATTGAGAGGGAAAGGAGAGAGAGAGACAGAGAGACACGTGCAGTCCTGCTTCACCCTTCACACAGCTTTCCTCCTGAACATGGGGACCAGGGACTCAAACCTGGGTCCTTGTGCATGTAAGATGTGCGCTCAACCAGGTGTGCCACCACCCTCCCCCCTAAGAACCTGCCTGTCACACCAAGCTATGGTATTAATTCAAAATACACATTCTTCACAAAATGCCAGAATTATTACTCGGTGGGGTAAAAAAAAAATGGTGGCAGACTACCAGACTACTTTCACCTACCTAGGTTACATTGACTGCAGCACCCAAGTCACAGTGAGACAGTTTTGGAGCAGATGACCATAGCAGAGAGCAACACACTGTAAAGAATGAGCTTTTGTTATCAAATAAAACTGGCAACCAGGTTAGCCCACATCTAATGTATGCATAATTGTTATTGTGCTGTGAGATAATTAGGCATAAATGGTAAGTAGTTCATGTAAATCACTATAATTAGAATTACTCTTACACAGCCAAATCAAGCATTCCCAGAGTCAGGGAGGGAGGGAACTGAGTGAGGTGTGGAGCTGCTCTAAAACCCTCTGTTCCCGTTAATCAGTGCCTCTGTAGGCAGCCAGGTCTCTCCTCCGTCAGAAGACAGGATAGCCCAAGAGTCCTGGAAACTGGGGGACTGAAGGATGGAGCCTCCTCCGTTCTTTTTCCTCTTAGTCACCACAAAATAGTTGGCAGTTTTTTCCCTAGTGATAAATTGTCATTAGCAGCTTCCTCCTCCACCATCTTGTCTTTTTTTTTTTTTTTCCCCACTCGGTTAACTCTCTCGTCCTTCCAAGAACAATGCATTTAGCAGGTAGAAAAGAACTTCTTTACTTTAAGCCCAGTTAATCTACAGTCCAGAAAAAATGAGCCAACATACTCAGTCGCTATTAATTTCTGTCACGGTTCCTGCAGAGGAAAATGTGCTATCGATCTAGATGAGGCTGTCTTTAATAAGTCCCATAAAAGAAAGAAAAGGGAGTAGAGCTCAGCTGTTACGGTTTTAGGGTTAAAAATCTACCTAGCACTGTTAACCAGAACTGACTCCTTTAGGGTTAGAAATCTACCTCGCACTGTTAACCAGAACTGACTCCTTTAGAATAGATTTTACAGGCAGGAATGGGGCTCTGGTAGCGTGGGATGTTTGCCAGGTCACAGCCAGGAGTCAGCAAATATTCAGTAGGACGTCTTCTCTTGTGGAGTCTGAGGCAGGTCCAGTGTACAATTCTGTTACCTAAGTTCCTGAATTTTGTATTGCAGTAACACTGGTTTCCATTACTGGGAACAATCCAGGAGTGCGGTTATATACTGTCACACTACAGTACCAAGATCCTAGTGAGTGGAACCAGAACTTTGGGGGAGGGTGTGGGTCACTATAAATATTTACTTTAAATGTTTTATTTATAATAATAATGATTATTTTTTCCTGAGAAAGAGAAAAATAAAGAGACGGAGAGAGAGACTGAGACCACAGCACTGCTCAGCTCTGTCTTATGGCGGTGCTGACGACTGAACCTGGGCCCTCAGATACTCAGTGTGAAAGTCTTTTGCATAACCATTATGCTTTCTCCCCAGCCCGGTCCCTATAAATATTAAGGCATGAAGTTGTCCTCCTGAAACTTCCATGGTTTTGTTAGCTATGGCAAATTAAAAGTAAAATAAGTCACAGTTTAGTAATGGTAGAAATAATAATAGGGCTTATCTGCTTGCCATGAAATTGACCAGGAGGGAGTCATGCGGTAGCACAGCGGGCTAAGCGCACATGGCGCAAAGTGCAAGGACCAGCATAAGGATCCTGGTTCCAGCCCCTGACTCCCCACCTCCAGGGGAGTCGCTTCACAAGCAGTGAAACAGGTCTGCAGGTGTCTATCTTTCTCTCTGTCTTCCCCTCCTCTCTCAGTTTCTCTCTGTCCTATCCAACAACAACAATAATAATAACTACAACAATAAAACAACAAGGGCAACAAAAGGGAATAAATAAATTAAAAGAAAAAAGAGATGAGGAGGCCCCTGTGTAGAATACCTAGTTTTTCTTTGCTTTTTTTCTTTTTCGTTTTAAAGAGTATGCATCATTTGATGACGGAAATAGTAAACACCTGATAATTCCTAAGAGAAATACGTTATGTGCTCATAGGTCCTTTCTGTAAATAGGCATTTAACGTATCTTTCTGTACTTCCTGACACTGATGACAACAACAGAACTATTGGATGTTCCAGAAATTCCAGCTCTGTGCCTTTATCCAAAGAAAACAAAAGCACTAACTCAGGAGCTCATCTGCTTCTCCACAGCCGTTACAGCATTAGTTAGACAGCGAGACATGAAAAACCCGAGACCGTAAGAGGATAAGAAAAGTGCGGCATACATACCGTCATGTACCATATGTTGACAGTTTGGTCCACGACAGACTGTGTGTATATCAGAAGTTCTAACAGGCTATGATATAAGTTCTAATAGGGCCTGGTGTATAGTAGGCTGAAGGCCCGAGGTCCCAGGATCAGCCTCTGGTACCACCATAAACCAGAACTGAGTGGTGCTCTGGGGAGAAAAAAAGAAAGAGAGAAAAAAAGAAGAGAGAGAGAGAAGAAAAGGAAAGCAGAGGGAAGAAAAAAAGAAAGGAAAGGAAGAAGAGAAGGAAGGAGGCCTGGCAGGTGGCACAATGGCTAGAATATTGGACCTGGGAACATGAAGTCCCGAGTTTGCTCCTTGACATTCTATGTGCCAGAATGGTGCTCTGGTTCTTGCTCCCTTTCATTCTGTCTTTTGATAAGAAATAATAATTCGACGAAGATCAAAGATGCAGTTAGCTCTGTGTTAGGCCATATCACTGTCACTGATTCTTTTGATTTGGGAAATATGAGAACGGTGAGGAGAATGTGGAGAAACGTTAAAACAGACTATTTAAAATATATTATTACTGTTTTTATTTTATTGAGGAAATGTTCTACAGGACTGTTGTCACCGGGCTACCGTTTCACATTTCCTTGAGATGAGCAGCAGAACACTTTCTCCCTCCACCGTAGAGCACTGGGCCCCCAACCTCCTTTCAACTCTCCCCCACCGCCCCCACCCCTTTGAGTCCTTCACATTGCCGAAATAGAAGCATGGCCAGCTGTGTGCAGCGCAAGCTCTGTAGGTGACTGTCAAGATGTGGATATAACCCAAGTGTCCAGTGACACGTGAGTGGTAAGGAAGCTGTGATAGCTCTCTTACTCAGCGGAAGGTTAGATATTCTGCTGCTACAACGTGGCTGAAACGGGAGAGTATCACAGTAAGTGAAGTGAGTCAGTGGCCTAGGAGGTTCATAGCAGGTAGGGCTCTAGAATTGCACGTTGAGGTTCTGAGTTCTATCCCCAGCACTGCTCATGCCAGAGTTTTCTATCAGGTAGATACATAGATAGATAGAAAGATATTAGAGGGAAAAAAAAGCCAGAGAAAAATGAACATTTCTGCATTTTAAGCAAATTCTAAAAGCACATTAATTTTAACAACACCACCTTTATTAGCTAATTGTCCTGATGGAAATTATGTTGAAGTACCAGATGGAGAGTGCCCCAGAAAGGCAGAGGACATGCTATTTTAATTCATAACTTTGATAAGAATCACCTTGAACTTTTTTTTTTTAGGCTATGATTTTAACATAAGGAATAAAGGATAAAGTTAGAATGATTGAAGCAAATTTTTACAATAATGGACAGATGACAGCTGTTAATTTTGGAGCAGTTAAAAGAGTAGATTTGGTGATAGTTTTGAAGATAGTTGTTTAAAATATAAATACTTGATTTTAGATCTAGTTCAAAAAGTAATATGATAGTTCCCAAAATTTATTTAGTTTTTTTCTGTTTTTTTTTTTATTTTGAAAAATTTCAACAGTACATTGATTAAAAAAAAAATCACCTGAAAGTAATTTGTACATCTTAATAATTGCTTTGTTAGCAAAGGACCAGAGGGACCAGGCGGTGGCTCACATAGTAGTATTAAGCACAAGACCTGTGTGCAAGGACCCAGGTTCAAGTCCCCCTTTTCCACCTACAGGAGGGAAGCTTCATGAGCGGTGAAGTAGGACTGCAGGTGTCTATCTTTCTCTCTTCCTCTCTATCTCCCCCACCTCTCTCAATTTCTCTCTGTCCTAGTCAATAAAATAGGAAAAAAAAGAAAGAAAGAAAAAAAGAAAAAATATGGGATTTCTGGGAGGCATGGTTTATGGAGTAGTTGCAATCAGACCTTCACTCTCCCCGATACGACTGTTGTGCACAACAAGAGACCAAACTGGACACAGAATCTACCGCTGAAAAAAACCACAGCCTCCTTCCAGACACCAAGTCACAGATGCTACCATGATTCCAGCCTGACTTCTCTGGGCAGACGACCTCACCAATGTGTCCTGAACTCTCGCATGTCCAGAGCTCTGGTCCACTAGGAAACTATAGAAATAGGCTGGAGTATGGATCGACCTGTCAGTGCCCTTGCTCAGCAGAGAAGCAGCTACAGAACCCAGACCTCCTACCTTCTGCTCCCCATAAACAACCTTGATCCAGACTCCCAGCAGGGGAGAAGTGACAGGAGGAAGATAAGAGGACTCTGCACTCCAGCTCCATCAGCACCCAGAGAGAGAGAAGGAAAAGGAGAGGGACATATGGAGGTAGTTATGATGTCGTGAGTGGCTCAGAGGGAAAAAGAGGAGTGAATCAGGAAAAGAAGGGGAGCCATGTATAAATGTGGACAGATAGTTGTCGAGAAGATGGTTGGCCCATGTCTACAACTTCAGGGGACCTGTGGTGGACTGCAGTGGGGAGAGTGAAGATTCAGAACTCTGGTGGTGGGAATGGTGTGGATTCAAACCCCTGTCGACATGTAATTCTGCAATATAAAAACATAAAACATTAAAAAGGTTAAAAAAAAAGACACCTAAAAAACAGAAAGAAAGAAAGAAAGAAAGAAAGAAAGAAAGAAAGGAAAGAGAAAAATGGCCCCTGGGAGCAGTGGATTCGTGGTGCTGGCACCAACCCCCCCCCCCCCCAACAACAAACTCTGGTGGCAATATAAGAAGGAGAAGGAGAAGGAGAAGAAGGAGAGGAAGAAGAAACATGATTATATTGCTGTTCTGGAGGTAACAGACTAGATAAAGTATAGGACTTGGAGGAATGAGGTTTTGAGTTTGATTCCAGGCATTAGATATATCAGAGTGATTCTCTGGTGTTCTCTCTCTCTCTCTCTCTTCTGAATACATAAATCTTAACAAGACTCATGATAAGGCCTGTGAGATTGCTCAGCAGAAGAGCACAAGACTTACATGCTTAAAACCTAGAAGTCTCAGGTTCAATCCTGATGGTGCTATTTAACAGAGCCAAAAAGTGTTCTGGTCTCTTCTCTCTCTCTTGTGCTCTAGCTCATTTTAAATGAGCCTTAAAATAATAATAATAATAAAAAGGCATTATTACATGTCTCGTAGGAGGACATTCTCCTTTATAACTATCATCCTAACCACATCCAAGACATTTATCATTGTTGTAATAATATTATCTAAAGTTGGGTGGCCAGATTTTGGTTAGTCCATTTTGAGTTATTTGTCCATTTATTGTCTCCGGGGTTATTGCTGGGGCTTGGTGCCTGCACTATAAATCCACTGCTCCTGGAGGCTATTTTTTCCCTTTTGTTGCCCTTGTTGTTCATCGTTGCTATTATTATTGTTGTTGTAGTTATTGTTGTTGTTGGATAGGACAGAGAGAAATCAAGAGAGGAGGGGCAGACAGAGAGGAGGAGGGAAAGACACTTGAAGACCTGCTTCACCGCTTGTGAAACAACCCCCCTTGTAGGTGGGGAGCCGGGGGCTCGATCCAGGATCCTTTTGCGGGTCCTTGTGCTTTGCGCCATGTGTGTTTAACCCGCAGCGCTGCGCTACCGCCCAACTTCCTGTAGTTATTTATTTGTTTGCCTCCAAGGTTATTGCTGGGGTTTGGTGCCTGCACCATGAATCCACTGCTCCTAGAGGCTATTTCCCCCCCCCCCTTTTGTTGCCCTGGTTGCTTTATCGTTGTTGTAGTTATTATTATTTTTTATTGCTATCGTTGTTGTTGGATAGGACAGAGAGAAAGGGGGAGACAAAGACAGACACCTGCAGACCTGCTTCACCGCCTGTGAAGCGACTCCCCTGCAGGTGGGGAGCCAGGGGCTCGGACCGGGATCCTTAACCCGTCCCTGTGCTTTGAGCCACGTGCACTTAACCCACTGCATTGCTGCCTCCCCTGAGGCTTTCTTTATAGCTTAGCTGGCAGACTATATTTGAGACTGTGCTACATGTTTCTGAATGTAGTTTCGATCGGCTTGGTATGGATTTCCTTAGATGTAAAATAGCTCCAGTGCACTTTAGAGAGGGTGTTGTTTATTCCCACGGCCCAAAGACTGGCTGGCTGTAGATATCAGTAAGTCCGTGAAGTCTGCAGGCTTCGCCTGAGTGAGTGGGCGTTGTGATTAGGCACCCAGAAGTGGGAAGTGAGTGGGAACTCCCCAGTGCTCTGCGCTGCACTCTACAGATAAGGAAACAGGCGGTTGTAGCATTGCTGTGGTTGACCCAGAGCCACACAGCTAAGAAGAAGTCACAGTATCAGCACACACAGCCACATCTTTTGATTCAGCTGCTGCACTTGGCTGTATCTTTTATGCTCAGTGGCAGTAAGTGATCTTCCTCATCCTCAAATTTACCATTTGTACAATCTAAAACACAATTGGATTCTCACCAGAAAGTCCATTACAACTGCTGGTGGGGGGAGTCGGTCTGTAGAGCAGCGGGTTAAGCGCAGGTGGCGCAAAGTGCAAGGACCGGAGTAAGGATCCCGGTTCGAGCCCTGGCTCCCCACCTGCAGGGGAGTCCCTTCACAGGTGGTGAAGCAGGTCTGCAGGTGTCTATCTTTCGCTCCCCTTCTCTGTCTTCCCCTCCTTTCTCCATTTCTCTCTGTCCTATCCAACAACGATGACAACAACAATAATAACTACAACAAGGAAACAACAAGGGCAACAAAAGGGAATAAATAAATAAATAAATTTTTTTTTTAAGAAAAGAACTGCTGGTGGGAATGTCAATTGGTCCAACCTCTGTGGAGAACAGTCTGAAGAACTCTCAGAAGGCTAGAAATGGACCTACCCTATGATCCTGCAATTCCTCTCCTGAGGATATATCCTAAGGAACCCAACACACCCATCCAAAACGATTTGTGTATACCTATGTTCATAGCAGCCCAATTTGTAACAGCCAAACCTAGAAGCAACCCAGGTGTCCAACAACAGCTAAGTGGCTGAGCAAGTTGTGGTCTATATACACAATGGAATACTACTACTCAGATATTAAAAATGATGATTTCACCATTTTCAGCCCATCTTGGATGGAGCTTGAAGAAATAAAATTTAGTGAAATAAGTCAGAAACAGAAGGATGAATATGGGATGATTTCTCAGGCAGAATTTGAAAAACAAGATCAGAAGAGAAAACACAAGTAGAACCAGAACTGGAATTGGTGTATTGCTCCAAAGTAAAGGTCTCTGGGGTGGGTGGAGGGGAGAGTACAGGTCCTGGAAAATGATGACAGAGGACCTAGTGGGGGGTTGTATTGTTATTTGGACAACTGATAAATGTAATGCATGTACAAACCATTGTATTCACTGTCAAATGTAAAACATTAATTTCCCCCAATAAAGGAAAAGAAATAAAAATAAAAATCAACAGGAGAAAAAAAAGTCCATTAGAGAAATTGTCACTGTGCTACTTTACAAGTAAAAACAAGTGACATAGCGCATCTTGCAGTTGCTTAGAAGAGAAACTAACTTCCAGAGGCCAGGTGGTTGACACACCTGGTTAAGAGCACACATTATAGTGCAGAAGGACCCGGGTTCGAGTCCTTGGCCCGCACCTGCAGGGGTAAAGCTTCACAAGTGGTGAAGCAGGGCTGTAGGTATCTGTTTCTCTCCTTTCTTGCCCCTTCTCCTCTCAATTTCTCTCTGTCTATCCAATCATAAATAAATAATAACATTAGAAAAAACCCAGAAACTAGCTCCTGTTCAGATTTTCAAGCCTCTGTCTAGCGTGAAGAGAGAATGTTACAGGGGCTGGATGTGTGGCAGAGTCCTGGCAGGAAGCAGTTCACAATAGCCATTTCAAACAAAGACTGTAGGAAGAGATGACTCAACCCTTTGGCATTTGGCAGGGAAGACCTAGGGTAGCAGGCAAGGCTTGGAGGAGCAGATCTGGAGCCTGGAGTGAACCAGAGCTCTGGCAGGATGTTTCTGACTTCCTCCACAGGGCATGCAGGGAGGGGACAGGAAGGGCACAACCCTGTGACCCCGGATTTAGCTCCCCTTCTCCGCCCCCTCCTTCTCTCCTCTCTCCTATTCTCTTACTTTTCCTTTTCCTTTCACTTCTTCCTCCTTTTTTGACCTTTCTTCCTTTCTTTCTTTTCCTTTACATTGAAAAAATATCTTCATTATTGGATAGAGGCAGAGAGAACTTGAGAAGGGAATGAGAGATAGAGAGGGAAAGAGACAGAGAGACATCTGCAGCCCTGCTTCCCCACTCATGAAGCTTCCCCCCTGCAGTTGGGGACCGGGGGCTTGAACCTGGGTCCTCACGCACTGTAATGTGGGCGCTTAACCAGGTGTGCCACCGCCTGTTTCCAAGACTGGGATTTTTTGCAAGGAGAAAATTGGCTTCCCTTTCCAAGAGCACTTACTTGGAGTATATAACAGTGTCTAGATCACCAAGCTCTGACATCATCAGCCAGAGGGTCCACCCTGCTCACCACATCATCTGCACCTTTACTAGTTTTCATGCCAGCCCAGCTGTGTGTGATGCCAGATGTTGAGGATCTCTGCCTCTGGCACTCCACAGTGGTATCTGTCACTTGCTATGTATTGCTATAAAATGTCATACCACATCATACTGATTACATGCGGTATTTAATATGTATAGTATTAATAAGATTGATCAGTACAAGTAGTACAGTATACACAGTAATAGCGTTTGCCAAAGTGCTGTGTAAAAACATAGTGAGTTTGTTTGAGCCCACTCCTCTACTGAACTAAAGGGAGCTTTGGTGTTTTCCCTCTGTCTCTCTGTCTCTGTCTTTATCTCTATCTGAAAGTCTGCCCTAGAATGAAAAAAACAATTCTTTGATTAAGTGACACAGACGATGGGACCCTGAGGGCTGATTTTCCTTTGAGCCATTCTCCTCACTTTTCGTTGACCGTTTTGCCTTGAACTTCACTCAACATAGTCTGATTGTATCAGATGACATCAGAGCCCTTACGATAGGCTGCCAGGTTTCTTAGTTCCTCTTTTTTTTTTTTTTTTTTTGCCTCCAGGGTTATTGCTGGGGCTCAGTGCCTGCACCATGAATCCACTGCTCCTGGAGGCCATTTTTCCCCCATTGGTTGCCCTTGTTGTAGTCTTGCTGTGGTTATTATTGTCGTTGATGTCGTTCGTTGTTGGATAGGACAGAGAGAAATGGAGAGAGGAGGGGAAGACAGAGGGGGAAAGATAGACACCTGCGGACCTGCTTCACCGCCTGTGAAGGGACTCCCCTGCAGGTGGGGAGCTGGGGGCTGGAACCCGGATCCTTCCGCAGGTTCTTGTGCTTTGTTCCGCGTGCGCTTAACCCGCTGCACTACCGCCCGACTCTCAATAGTTTCTCTTTTAAAGCTGGGCATCACAATCTTTTCTTTCCTCTCTCCCTTTTCTTTTCTTTAAAAAAAATTTTTTTTATTGTCTTTCTTTATTGGATAGATACAGCCGGAAATTGAGAGGGAAGGGGTTGATAGAGAGGGAGAGAGACAGAGAGACACCTGCATCCCTGCTTCACCACTTGTGAAGCTTTCCCCCTGCAGGTGGGGACCAGGGGCTCAAACCTGGGTCCTTGTGCACTGTAACATGTGCGCTCAACCAGGTGCGCCACCACCCGGCTCCCTGCCTTTTCTTTTCTTTCCCTTTAGTGGTGCTGTGGGCTTGTGCACGCCTGGTGTCACCTTTCTGGGCCACTACATTATTCGGGGGCAGAGATAGCCGGGGTTTCCTCCAGGACCGTGGGCCCCTCCCTCATGTTGTGTCTCAGGAACTCAGAGCTGGGCCTGGCCCATGGCATAGAAGGTGCCCTGCCCTGTCTTTCTCTGGCTCATCACAGTCTTAACTCTGTTTCTATCTCTGACACTTTAATAATAATTTTTATTTGCTTTTGAGGAAAATTACCTCAAGAAAAAAAATTTTTTTTTAATCAGACCACTACTTAACTCTGGCTTGTGGTGGTGCAGAGGATTGAACTAGGATCTCAGAGCCTCAGGCATTAACGTCTTTTTGCATCAGCTTTATGCTATCTCCTTCCCTCACTCCAACCCACAAACGCTTTGTAAGTTCAATTTCTCACCTCCCCAAAATGTGTTACCTGCACATACCCTCCCTGCCCCCCCACCCTAATATCCTTCCACCAAATTACACTGGACCATCATGACAGCCTTGAAAACAAGACCGATCTTAGGAGAGAGAAGCGGAACGTGATCATCACTTTGCTATATGCAGTGCTGGGGACTGAACCTGGGGCCTCGAGAATGCAAGGAATGTGTCTTCTCCAGGCTCCCTCCCAGTCTTCATCACAGCAGTCTGCATCAAGTCTTCACACTTAGGGTGTATGCCAAGCCCTCCTAGTCCACATATGGCACAACTAGGAACACTATGTACATGGTGACATTTAACTCTTTCCCTCTTAGAGATTTATCACTTGTTTTTGATTTGCAGCTATTTTCAAGGAGCAAACCTCCAAGGGGCCTGTATGTTTACGGAGATGTTGGTAAGTGTGTTCAAATCAGCTTTGGGTGGTTTAGACACAGGTTCGAAGCTTTTGCTCAGGGATTATTTCTGTTTTCATACTTCAGTCCAGCAAGGAAATAGGATAAGGGAAGGTAAATAAAGGGGGAGGATGGGAGGGAGAGGGCAGTTATCTTAGTTTTTCAGTTATGTTATTATTATTACTATTATTTTTGTGCTTCCAGGGCTATTGCTGGGGTCAGCGCCAGCACTACAAATCCACCGCTCCTGGTGGCCATTTTTTTTAAAAAAAATATTTATTTAATTTATTTATTCCCTTTTGCTGCCCTTGTTGTTTTACTGTTGTAGTTATTATTGTTGTTGTCGTTGTTGGATAGGACAGAGAGAAATGGAGAGAGGAGGGGAAGACAGAGAGGAGGAGAGAAAGACAGACACCTGCAGACCTGCTTCACCGCCTGTGAAGCGACTCCCCTGCAGGTGGGGAGCCGGGGTTCGAACCAGGATCCTTATGCCGGTCCTTGTGCTTTGCGCCACCTGCGCTTAACCCGCTGCGCTACAGCCCGACTCCCTTTTTTTTCCATTTTTATTGGATGGGATAGAGAAATTGAAAGGGGAAGGGGAGATAAAGAGGGAGAGAGAAAGAGACACCTGTAGACTTGCTTCCCTACTTGTGAGATGTCCTTCCGCAGTTGGGGATCAGAGGCTTGAACCCGGATTCTTGCTTGGGTCTTTGCACTTAGTTCTATGTGTGCTTAACTGGCTGCTGGTCCTTGCACTTCATGCCATGTGCACTTAATTCGCTGAGCTACCACCAGGCCCCATTTTTTTTTTTTTTTAATATTGTGTGCTAGTAATTTTGGGCAGGATAAATATTAGTCAACATGTTAAGGTGCAGTGTTTATTAGTGTATAAGCTGAGTTAACCTCTGGGAAGAAAATCATATCTGGATGGGATGTTAGATTAAACCAAGCTCTAGTTGTTTGACTCAGCTTAACACTAAAAAAAAAGTGTTCTTTTCTACTTTACAATTCGTTTATTCGGTTTTTAAAAATATTAGCTTGAGAGAGAATGAGAGAGAGAGAGGGAGAGGGAGAGAGAGAGGAGCGAGCATGATCCTGGCACATGCGATGCTGGGAATGGATGGAACTTGTGACTTCATGCTTTACTCACTGCTTTACCTACTGTACCTACCACCTCCTGGGTCACTCAATGAATTTTCTTTTTTTCATTTTAATTATTATTTTTTTAATTCCTCTTTATTTATTGGATAAAGACAGGCGTGAATGGAGAGGGTAGGGGGAGATCTAGAGGAAGAGAGACAGAAAGACACTTGTAGCCCTGCTTCATCACTTGCAAAGCTCACCCCTGCGGGTGGGGACTGGGGGCTAGAGCCCAGGTCCTTGCATATTATAACATGTGCACTCAACCAGGTGCACCACCACTTGGCCCCTTTATTTTAATTTTTTATTTTTTAAAAGATTTAAAAAATATTTATTTCATTTTTGTTACCCTTTTTTATTGTTGTTGTAGTTATTATTGTTGATGATGTCGTCGATGCTGGATAGGACAGAGAGAAATGGAGAGAGGAGGGGAAGACAGAGAGGGGGAGAGAAAGATAGACACCTGCAGACCTGCTTCACTGCTTTTGAAGCGACTCCCCTGCAGGTGGCGAGCTGGGGACTGGAAACGGGATCCTCATGCTGGTCCTTGCGCTTTGCGCCACCTGTGCTTAAACAGCTGCGTTGCCGCCCGACTCCCTTATTTTAATTTTTAAAAATTTATTTATTTTAAATTTTTTAAATATTTATTTATTTTCACTTTTGTTGCCCTTGTTTTATTGTTGTACTTATTATTGTTGTTATTATTGATGTTGTAGTTGGATAGGACAGAGAGAAATGGAGAGAGGAGGGGAAGACAGAGAGGGGGAGAGAAAGATAAGACACCTGCAGACCTGCTTCACCGCCTGTGAAGCGATTCCCCTGCAGGTGGGGAGCTGGGGGCTCGAACCAGGATCCTTATGAGGGTTCTTGCGCCTTGTGCCATGTGCTCTTAACTCACTGCCCTACCTCCCGACTCCCCTAAAAATTTATTTATTTAACTAGAGCACTGCTCAACTGAGATTTATGGTGGTGCTGGATATTGAACCTGGAACCTTTTAGTCTCAGACACCAAAGTCTTTATTTATTTATTTATTCCATTTTGTTGCCCTTGTTTTATTGTTGTAGTTATTATTGTTGTCGTCGTTGTTGGATAGGACAAAGAGAAATGGAGAGAGGAGGGGAAGACAGAGAGGGGGAGAGAAAGAGAGACACCTGCAGACCTGCTTCACCGCCTGTGAAGCGACTTCCTGCAGGTGGGGAGCTGGGGGCTCGAACTGGGATCCTTATGCCGGTCCTTGCGCTTTGTGTCACGTGCATTTAGCTCTCTGGCTACCGCCCGACTTGGGACACCGAAGTCTTACTGAGTGACCATGAACCCTAGCCATCAGTGACTATTCCCTTGGCTTCTTACTTGTGTATATTGAGTTGGTGACGCACATCTTCATGAAGGAGCTGTCGCTTTCTAGACTTTCCTTAGCAATCAGTATCTTGTGTCTTCCCTGACTTACTTTTACTAAAGTTGTGTGTTTTCTAGTGCCTGTCTTCCTTCCCTTCTTTCTTTCTTTTTTCCCTCCTAACAAACTTTTCTCTAGTCCTAAGCCTCTTATTGTCTATTCATGTTCGCTTAAAGATAGCTTATACTTTGCTTGCTCTTAATTATTATCACCTATTTCTTTTTTAAAACTTATTTATTTTTTAATTTTAAAATTATTTATTTATTTTATTTCAATTTAAATTTTTATTTCTTTATGACAAGACCATAGGATAAGAGGGCCACTGTTCCACACAATTCCCACCACCAGAACTCCATATGCAATCCTCTCCCTTGATAGCTTTCCCATTCTTTATCCCTCTGGGAGTATGGACCCACGATCATTATGGGTGCAGAAGGTGGAAGGTCTGGCTTCTGTAATTGCTTCCCTGATAAGCATGGGCATTGACAGGTCGATCCATACTCCCAGCCTGTCTTTCTCTTTCTCTAGTGGGTTAGGGAACTGGAGAGGTGGGGCTCCAGGACACATTGGTGGGGTCATCTGCCCAGCGAAGTCCGGTTGGCGTCATGGTAGCATCTGGAACCTGGTGACTGAGAAAGAGTTAAGCTATAAAGCAGAACAAATTGTTGACTAATCATGAACCTAAAGGCTGGACTACTACAGATAGAGATTAGGGGTCTCCATTTTGGAAAAAGCTAGTAGGTCTGTTTTAGGTATATTCCAGAGGGCCCATGACCCAAACTAATTTTTGAATTTTTTAAAATATTTATTTATTTTCCCTTTTATTGCCCTTGTCATTATTGTTGTTGTAGTTGTTATTATTGTTGTTGATGTCGTTGTTGCATAGGACAGAGAGAAATAGAGAGAGGACAGAAAGAGAGAAGGAAAGAGAGGCACCTGCAGACCTGTTTGACCGCTTGTGAAGCGCCCCCCCCCCCCGCAGGTGGGGAGCTGGGGGCTCGATCCGGGATTCTCACGCTGGTTCTTGCACTAAGCTCCACATGCGCTTAACCCGCTGTGCTACCATCTGACTCCCCCAAACTAGTTTTTGCTTGTGCCTGACATCTAATATGCAGGTGACCTAAGTTATTGTCTGGGGGGATGGTGTCATAGTTGGAAAAAGGACCAGAAATCTGGATCAGGGAAGAGAGTAGCTTCCAAATATGGGAAAAGTACAGAAATATTGTTAACTGTATACTCCATCGATTTGATCTGGGGCCCATGTTCAGCACAGGAGCCTATGTAACCTCTGCATCCCTGTAGGTCTGAGCTCACATTCCATGGTCATGACTAGGAACATTCCAGGCTGTGCTAATTTCAGTACTCAGCATCCTTGTGTAATTAGCAGAGTATGCTATCCAACCTCCCTTCAGAGAATGGAACATTCCCTACCCTTGTTGATTCACATTGAGGGCCAGATCCTGTAGGGGCGCACAAAGCGGTCCATTATGTTGTTCCTGAGGGAGATGACCAGTGACTGTGGCGAGAGGGATCTGTTAGAGGTCTGGGCCCATCATGTCAGTGTGGGAATCCCAGGACTCCCTGACCAGGGCCCCAGATATCACCCATTTCTTACATTGGCATATCCAAAACTTGCATGTAATGAGATCAGCTTTGGTCTTAGACTCATAGCATTATGAGGAAGTGGTTATTATCTTAGTAGAATTTTAGTCCAAGAAAAAAAAAAAGCAGTTGTGTAAGTACTTATAGTGCCTTAAAGATAAAACTTTATTTTTAAGTTAAAACTTTAATCTGAGTTTCCTTTCTTCTGTTTTTTTTAGTGTTTCTAAATGCCTGTTTTAAGCATTCAGATTTATTGGATCTAATAAAAACAGAGTTATTTAGTTCACAAAAATGAATGCTAGAGATTGCTCCTTATAATTCTTTAAGCCATCCTCCTCTTCTCCCTCCTCCTCCCCTCCTCCTCTCCATTCTCCTTCTCTTTCCTTCCCTTCCCTCTCCTCCTCCCCACCCTACCCCCCTTTTGTGTTTGTGTGTAGCTCTGGAACCTTCGCTGCTTCTGGATCACCAACTTTTTCATTTTTTATGTAGACAGAGAGACCCAACACCACCAGAGCTTCCCTGGGCAGTCTGCCATGGTGCTGGGGCTCAAACCTCTATCAATGATGTGGCAAGGCTTGTGCCCTGCTGAGTGAACTATCTCCCAGTCCCATCATTCTTTCTTAAAATTTTTATTTATTTATTTGTTATTGGACAGAGACAGAGAGAAACTGAGAGGGGAGAGATGATAGAGATGGGGAGAGACAGACATCTGCAGCCCTGTTTCACCACTCGTGAAGCTTTTCCCCTGCAGCTCGGGGTCAGGGGATTGAACCTGTGTCTTTCTTCTCTGTAATGTGTGTGCTTCACGAGGTGTGCCCCCTTAATTCTTTATATTGTTTTTTTTTAAAGTCTTTCTCTCACCTTTTTTTTTAAAATTATTTTTCCTTTTTTTGCCCTTGTCTTTTTTTGTTGTTGTTGTAGTTATTATTGTTATTCTTATTGATGTCGTCGTTGTTGGATAGGACAGAGAGAAATGGAGAGAGGAGGGGAAGGCAGAGAGGGGGAGAGATAGACAGACACCTGCAGACCTACTTCACCGCCTGTGAAGCGTCGCCCCTGCAGGTGGGAAGCTGGGGGCTCAAACCGGGATCCTTAGGCCGGTCCTTGCGCTTTGCACCACTGTGCACTTAACCCGCTGCGCTACCACCCGAGTCCCTCTTTAAATTCTTTTAACTCACAGATTTCAAAACTGTGAAGAGAGCTCAGTCAGTTGTTTATCTACCCTCATTTGCTAACTGGTACCTTTGAGACCAGTGTCTGCTTGCTTTTTATTTCGAAAGCAGTTTATACCAGGCACTTGATCTGCTATGTGTGTTTGCACTTTTGGATGCAAGTCCACAGCTGCTGGGAGTTCTGACTGAATCAGAGTCTCTCCTTGGAGCACATTCGCCTCCTCTGCCTTCACTTTCATATTCAGTCATTGCTAAAATCAACATCTTTGTTTCTCTTCTCACCTTAACCACTTAACCATGCATGGAGATCATAGCAAAACCACAAGTGCTTTTACTTCTGCTTGTAACTTAAAAAAAAAAAATCAAATGTATAAAAATTGTTAGATTTGAGAATGGAAGGCAGAGACGTAGTCTAACTAATTGAAGGTGATGTGCAGTAGTCACCAGAATACTCGAAGGCATGAACAGCAGAGATGTGGCAGTATGGCATGCCCACGTGAGCTGAATGAATGTGGGCATGCCACACTCCTTTGGCTAGGAGCCTCTTCATCATGTAGAAGAGAAGTAAGTCCCGAAACAGGAAGTGAGGTGAGCATTCTGATGGCTACAATCAGTTTCATTTAGAATAATTACAGAACAGATGATGAGAGAAGTGAAGTTACCATTTTAGGGACTTTGTGGGAGCTCAGGGAGTAAGTTCAGAATGCCTTCCCAAGACTTAAGTTTCTTTTTTCAGCCTGGGAAAAATTCAGGTACTGAATTTTATTTTTTTCCTCCAGGGTTATTGCTGGGGCTCAGTGCCTGCACTATGAATCCACTGCTCCTGGAGGCTATTTTTCCTATTTTGTTGCCCTTGTTGTTCTGATTATTGTTGTTGTTATTGTTGTCATAGCTGTTGTTGTTGTTGGATAGGACAGAGAGAAATGGTGAGAGGAGGGGAAGACAGAGAGGGGGAGAGAAAGATAGACACCTGCAGACCTGCTTCACCGCCTGTGAAGCGACTCCCCTGCAGGTGGGGAGCCGGGGTTCGAACCGGGATCCTTATGCTGGTCCTTGCGCATTGTGCCACGTGCGCTTAACCCACTGCACTACCGCCCAGCTCCCCAGGTACTGAATTTTAAGGAGACTTGACGAGAAAGAGTGGGCATGACCGAGACAACTCCTTCCCCTCCCCCATGTTAGATCCCCGATCCATACAGTCCAGAGCAATGCTTTGACCTTTTTTTTTTTTTTTTTTTGCCTCTAGGGTTATCGCTGGGGCCCGGTGCCTGCACTATGAATCCACTGCTCCTGGCAGCTTTTTTTTAAAGGCTTAAAAAAGTTTTTTTTTTAATGTTTATTTATTCCCTTTTGTTGCCCTTGTTTTATTGTTGTAGTTATTATTGTTGTTGTTGTTGGATAGGACAGAGAGAAATGGAGAGAGGAGGGAAAGACAGCAAGGGGGAGAAAAAGACACCTGCAGACCGCTTGACCACTTGTGAAGCGACTCCCCTGCAGGTGGCGAGCTGGGGGCTCTGAGATGTTTACGCATCATGTGTGCTTAACCTGCTGCGCTACTGCCCGACACCCAGGCAATTAGATATATATATATATATTTAATGGCTATTTTAAAAATCTATTTTATTTATTTATTCCCTTTTGTTGCCCTTGTTGTTTTATTGTAGTGCAATTAGATATTTTAATAATAAAGTTTGACTGTATCAGAATCTCTTCAGGAGATCTCATTTTCGGAGAATTACATTTTCAGTTTTTAGAAAAGCATTATTGTTGGTAACTATCCAGCTGCAATTTATTTTTAGTAGTTACATTGGACATAGATTTCTGTTATTATTCTTTTTAAAAATGTTATTAGTGACTTAATATTGATTTACAAAATTATGAGATAACAGGTATAATTCTGCACTTTTCCCACTACCAGTGTTCTGTATCTCCATCCCCTCCATTGGAAGCTACAGCAGTTCTCTCAAGGTCACAGATAGGAGTTAACTATTATTTCTTTCTTTTTTTAAATTTCTTTATTGGGGAATTAATGTTTTACATTCAACAGTAAATATAATAGTTTGTACATGCATAACATTTCCCCAGTTTCCCATATAACAATACAACCCCCACTAGGTCCTCTGTCATCCTTCTTGGACCTGTATTCTACCCACCCACCCTCCCCAGAGTCTTTTACTTTGGTGCAATATGCCAATTCCATTTCAGGTTCTACTTGTGTTTTCTTTTCTGATCTTGTTTTTCAACTTCTGCCTGAGAGTGAGATCATCCCATATTCATCCTTCTGTTTCTGACTTATTTCACTTAACATGAATTTTTCAAGGTCCATCCAAGATCGGCTGAAAATGGAGAAGTCACCATTTCTTATAGCTGAGTAGTATTCCATTGTGTATATAGACCACAACTTGCTCAGCCACTCATCTGTTGTTGGACACCTGGGTTGCTTCCAGGTTTTGGCTATTACAAATTGTGCTGCCGAGAACATATGTGTACACAGATCTTTTTGGATGGGTGTGTTGGGTTCCTTAGGATATATTCCCAGAAGAGGAATTGCAGGATCATAGGGTAGGTCCATTTCTGTTAACTATTATTTCTGTAGCTATCTGTCTTTATTTATATGTATTTGCCCATTTTTCCCCTATGGTCCTCCCTTCTTCTTTCCAAGTCACACCTATACCCTTTACTACTTCTGAATGACGGTCCTTCCCCTTCTTCTCTCTTAGGGTCTTGATGGAGTTGGAGTTCAGAGCCCTCTGGTCATCTTCCCTTAACATATCGCTCCCCTCTGGGAGCATGGACCAGAATTCTTTATGGGGGTGCAGAAGGTGGGCGTTCTGGCTTCTGTAGTTGTTTCTTTGCTGGATATAGGCGTTGGCAAGTAGATCCATACCTCCAGCCTGTTTCTATCTTTCCCTAGTGTATTTTTTCTGTTTAGTACTTTTTCACAGTGCCTCAGTAATTCCTCAAGCTTAGTAATAGCCCAGTAAATATTTATTTATGTAGTTAAGTAATTTCATTTATAATAGTGTCTTTTGGAAGGAAAATTGAAGAATGAATAATCTACACATCTTGCCAGTTTATGAATATAGTTCTCTGGAGGAAATATCTGCTTGTAATGCTAACTAAATACTTCATTTCCTAAAAACAGGATTTTAACAGAAAATGAATAATATTAACATTTTATTTTTAGCCAGTTTAACATAAAAAATAAACACTGATTTCTAAAAAAGTAACATTGTCTTAAGCTTCCCAGTAGAAAAGAGTGGTTTCATTATCCCAAAGCTAATGAACAATCATTAGAGCAATCAGTACATACTGTTTAGTATTATTCTCTCTCTCTCTTTTCTCTTTTTAAGGTACAGGGAAAACAATGGTGATGGACATGTTTTATGCTTATGTGGAAATGAAGAAGAAAAGACGGGTTCATTTTCATGGTTTTATGTTAGATGTGCACAAAAGTAAGTTAATGACCCCAAAGAAGGAATTTTCAAATATGCCAATATCATGAAATAGTTTTCTTCACTTTTTAAAATTCTTAATTTTAATATATATATATATTTTTTTTTCATAAAGATTTTGATCGGGTTTGCTTGTTTTGTTTTATGTCAAAACAGCCAGTAGTGTGTCTAGACTTTATCCTATTGAAAATCTTAATGCTTCCAATTAAGATAACACAGGTTACTTTGTAGAGGTCAGGCATTTCCTATTTCCTGTTTTCTATGAGGGATCATTAAGGCATGTTAAAATCTTTTAAATCATGTTAAACATGTTTTAAAAGCTCAATCGAATAGGGTTCTCTCTGTGTTTTCTTAGGCATTCATTCAGTGTGTATTTGGATGGGTGCTTTATGACTGTCAGTATTCTTGAGTTTCATTTTGGCATGATCTGTCGACCTGCTCTGTATTATTGCCTCCTCAGGACAGGAATGTTTTGTTTTTCTTGTATTTTCAGCATCTAGTGAGCATGTAATGAGTGAAGTGGGACTGACTCTTATATTAGGCTAGGCACAAGGCCACATTCTGATTTATTAGACATGCTAATCACAGAGCAGGTGACTTCTGCCCATATCCATGAAGTCCTCAGGATTAAGACTGATTTTTTTCATCCATCTCATTACCTAGTCAGCTAATAATCTGTTATTTGTCATCTTCAATGTGATTGAAGAATCAAAATAAAATGACCTCTAAGTGTCCTTAGCTATGAGCACATAAGAATATGTCAGCTATGTATTTCTAATAGAGAAAATTCCCCCGATTCCAGTCATCCAATTTAGTTGTATGTGGACACTGAACTTAATTTTTTGTTCACTATGAAGTTTCATTTAGAAATTTAAAAAATATTATAATTGTCTAAACTATACTCAATGCATGCTCTGATTTTTGTTTAATTTTATCCGTTGAAGGAATACACCGCCTTAAAAAGAGTTTACCCAAAAGGAAAGCGGGATTCATGGCTAAGTCATATGACCCGATAGCTCCCATAGCTGAAGAAATTAGTGAAGAAGCAAGTCTCTTATGCTTTGATGAATTTCAGGTAAGGAAGGGGTCTTTCTTTCTTTCTTTCTTTCTTTCTTTCTTTCTTTCTTCTGTCTTTCTTTTTCTTCATAGCTGTAGAATAGTGTATTGAATGAAGTGTGAAAGTTTACATTTTGTTTCCAATTTTATTGTCACAATGACACATAGATTGAAACATAATTATATCTTTTTTATGCCACTAGGTTATCACTGGGACTTGATTCCTATACAACAAATCCACTGTTCCCACTAGCTGTTTTTCTTCCTTTATTTTACGAGACAGCTAGAAATTGAGAGGGGAGGCAGCGGTAGAGAGGAAGAGAGACAGAGAGACATCTGCAGTACTTGCTTCATTAATTGTGAGGCTTCATCCTCGCAGCTGGGGTGCAGGGCCTTGAACTTGGATCCTTGCACATGGTGATGGGTGTTGCATTACTCAGCTCCCAACACATTATATCTTCTGACTTTAATTCTCTTATCTAGTCCAGGACTTAGAAAACCATAGCTTGCACAATCATCCATCTGCTTGCATATCTTCAGTGAGAAAAGGCTTTTTTAAAAAATATATTTTATAGGGTGAATAATCAAAGAAAAATGCAACAAAGACCATATGTGGCTTGTAAAGCCTATTCATTATGTTCAGTATGCAGTCTTTATAAGAAGGATCTGCCTACCTACACCTAGAGTCTAGTCTATGTATTTACAGTCTCCTTCTGTCACAGAGATCACATGTTCATTTTATATGTCATATTTTCTTTTAAGACATTAGATGCATAATACTTTGAGAGCCCTTGCTCAGAAGAAAGAAGCTAAACTAAAGAAGACCTTGAGTACCATACTACATTAAATTGTTCACTATCAACAATGAGCGTATGGTTTCTGATAGTTTAGCTTTGCTACCTGTAAACCTTCTAAATTTTGAAGTCCTTTGAGATTCTATATTCTAACTCATAGCATTAATATGATTTTGTCAGAATGGAAACTGGCTATTTTACTTGATTTTCAGCTAAGAGATTTTGAAAGCTTAACATTAATAACTTCCCTTTCCTATACCTGAGGTAGAATCAGCATATATTAATAATATTATATTAATAAAAATACTATTATTATTTTCACAAGAGCACTGCTCAACCCTGGCTTATGGTGATGCTTGGGATTGAACCTGTGACCTCAGAAACTCTGGCATGAGAGTCTTTTGCATAACCGTTATGCTATCTCCCAAGTCCAGCACATACTCATTATTAATACTATTTTCCCCATATCTGTACTTTGTACACTGATTAAATAAGTATTTCCAGCAAGAAAGAAAAGTCAAATTAAAACAACCTGGTATTTACCCTTTGTCATAGAATTACAAAGGTCTTCAAAAGAAAAGCTCATGAAAAAGAGCACATCTTCTCTTGCTTCTCTGTAGAGGCTCACTATGGCACCAAAAGAAAAAATAATAAAAGGGGGACTCATTTAGTTCCAAAAATAATACCAAGTTAAAAATTATGCTGTTCTCAGAACTAGCGGCATCACACTCCCAGATCTCAAACTGTACTATAGGGTCTTTGTAATCAAAACTGCTTGGTACTGGAACATGAATAGACACACTGACCAGTGGAATAGAATTGAGAGCCCAGGGAGTCGGGCTGTAGCGCAGCGGGTTAAGCGCAGGTGGCGCAAAGCACAAGGACCGGTATAAGGATCCCGGTTCGAACCCCGGCTCCCCAACCTGCAGGGGAGTCGATTCACAGGCGGTGAAGCAGGTCTGCAGGTGTCTATCTTTGTCTCCTCCTCTCTGTCTTCCCCTCCTCTCTCCATTTCTCTCTGTCCTATCCAACAACGACAACAACAATAATAACTACAACAATAAAAAAAAAAAAACAAGGGCAATAAAAGGGAATAAATAAATAAAAAATAAAATAAAAAAATTATTAAAAAAAAAAGAATTGAGAGCCCAGAAATAAGCCTCTACACCTATGGACATCTAATCTTTGACTAAAGTGCCCAGACTATTAATGGGGAAAGGAGAGTTTCTTCAACAAATGATATTGGAAAAATTGGGTTGAAACATGCAGAATAATGAAACTTAACCACTATATTTCACCATACACAAAAGTAAACTCCAAATGGATCAAGGACTTGGATGTTAGACCAGAAACTATCAAATACTTAGAAGAAAATATTGGTAGGACTCTTTTCCATCTATATTTTATAGGCATATTCACTGATACAAGTCGAATTGCAAGGAAGACAAAAACAAAAATAAACCAATGGGACTTCATCAAGTTGAAAAGCTTCTGCACAGCAAAATAAACCATCATCCAAACAAAGAGACCCCTCACAGAATGGGAGAAGATCTTTACTTGCTATACATTAGATAAGAGGCTAGTAACCAAAATATATAAAGAGCTCAGCAAAATCAGCAACCAAAAAATCAAATGACTCCAGCCAAAAATAGGGAGAGAATATGAACAGAATACTTACCACAGAAGAGATCCAAAAGGCCAACAGACATGAAAAAAATGCTCCAAGTCATTGTCAGACCAGTGCAAATAAAGACGACAATAAGATACCACTTCACTCCTGTGAGTGTAACATACATCAGTAACATGCTGGAGAGGTTGTGGGGTCAAAGGAACCCTTCTGCACTGCTGGTGGGAATGTCAGTTGGTCCAGCCCCTGTGGAGAGCTGTCTGGAAGGCCAGAA
Organism: Erinaceus europaeus; assembly: GCF_950295315.1. Lineage (NCBI taxonomy): Eukaryota > Metazoa > Chordata > Mammalia > Eulipotyphla > Erinaceidae > Erinaceus > Erinaceus europaeus. The sequence goes on along the minus strand of NC_080165.1, from coordinate 142,673,542 downwards.
ATGGACCTACCCTAGGACTCTGCCATTCCTCTCCTGGGGATATACCCTAAGGAACCAAACACACCCATCCAAAAATATTTGTATATATCTATGTTCTTTTTGCTTCACTATTTAATTTGTTCATCTTTATCTTGATAATTGATAGACCTCAAATATCTAAAACAGTGCCTGAGAATGAATTTGATGGTATTATTGCCATCATTATGTTGACTAAAGTGTTTTGTCAGAGAATTAAGAGGAGTCAGAGAGAGGGCTGGGTAGACAGCTTATCGGTTATGCAAAAAGACTTTCTTCTTATGTTTTTATTTATTGGATAGAGATAGAGAGAAATCAAGAGGGAAGGGGGGAGACAGCGAGAGAGAGAGACACCTGAAATACTCCTCACCACTTGTGAAGCTTACAAGTAGGAGCTTGAATGTATGCGCACCACTTCATAGCCCCACAAAAAGACTCATGTCTTAGGCTCCAAAGGCACCACCATGAGCCAGAGCTAAGCAGTGCTCGGATATCTCTTTGTAGCTTTCCTTCTGTATTTCTCTGTCATTAAAGTAAAATAAATAAAAAATATAAATATATAATGTTATAAAGAAGAAGAGTTAGATTGAACAATTTACCCAAGGTCATAAAACTGGTATGTATATATATATCACATATATATCTATATATATGATACCAGTTTTATTTTTTATTTAAAAATATATTTTATTAGTGATTTACAAGATTATAAGATAACAGAGATATAATTCCACTCCACTCCTACCACCAAAGTGTTGTGCCCCCTGTTCCTCTCCAGTGGCAACCACTAGGGTTCTCCCAAGGTCGTAGATGTGGGTTGATTATATATATATATGTTTTTTCTTTTTTCAAATTTATGTTTTTCAATCTCTGTATTCTACATATGAATGAAATTATGCATAGTTGTCCTTCATGCCTTACTTACTACACTAATCATAATCACTATCATTGATTTGGTTGACATTTTAGTAATAGGACCTAAAAGTTATCCTTAAGACTTAAAAACCTAGTATGACAAACTGTTGATTTTCTAGAGGAGTTCTTAGATACTTTATTCTTTTTTTTTTTTTTTTGCCTCCAGGGTTATTGCCGGGGCTCAGTGCCTGCACTGTGAATCCACTGCTCCTGGAGGCCATTTTCCCCCATTTTTGTTGCCCTTGTTGTTGCTATTGTTATAGTTGTTGGATAGGACAGAGAGAAATGGAGAGAGGAGGGCAAGACAGAGAGAGGGAGAGAAAGACAGACACCTGCAGACCTGCTTCACTGCTTGTGAAGCGACTCCCCTGCAGGTGGGGAGCTGGGGGCTCGAACTGGGATCCTTATCCTTATCCTTGCAATTTGTGCCATGTGTGCTTAACCTGCTGTGCTATGGCCCAGGCCCCCTAGATACTTTATTCTTTTTTTTTTTTTTTTTTTTTTTTTTACCAGAGCACTGCTTGGCTCTAGCTTATGGTGGTGCAGGGGATTGAACCGGGGACTTTGGAGCCTCAGGCATGAGAGTCTGTTTGTATAACCATTATGCTAAGATGGAGCCGTCAGCACGAGTGGAGGAATATCCTTAGTCTTGGTGATGACTATTAAAGTCTCCAATGTAAACGGCTGGGTTATTCGGGGTAGGCAGGACCTCATTATCCCATGAGGCACTGGGAGGCTTATATACGTTGACGAGTTGAATAGTTCCAATAGTAATGGAGTCGTAGAAGGTCGAAGAGGCCGTATGGTAAACGTCTGCAAGACACGATTTGGCGTAGATGGCTCGGCCGTGTTTAGGATGGAGATTATAGCATATTAAATCGAATCCATTGATGGTGAGTCGAGCAGCTTCATCGACTGCTATATGTGTTTCTTGTAGGCAGATAACATCTGCCTGATGCTGTATCGCCAATTGACCAATAAGAACGCGTTTGGCAAAGGACAGCCCCTCAACATTAAGTTGGAGGACTCGAAGAGGAGGACCAACAGCTTGAAAGCTGTCGGGAGCTGCTTGTTGCTGGCTTTGAAAGTGACTTGGATCCATGTGGATTCAGTCGGCTAGGAAGGATCCTCAGTTTCCCCAATGAATGGGTACTCACAGGATGCACCACAGAAAGGTCGATCCAATGCATCCCAAAGAAATGCATCCCAAAGAGAAATTTCCCATGAGTGGTCATCCCACTTCCGGTTATCTTGTCCATCTCCAAAACTCTCTCCCTTTACACTGTCTGAACTGGAAGACGCTTTGAAGAGGGTTAAACCGGGAACAGCTGCTGGCTATGACAACATCACCCCAGAACTCATTCTTAACCTGGGTCCCGCGGCAAAGAAGTGGCTCGCTTCATTCCTGTCCCACATCTTGGAATCTGAGTCTATGCCCAAAGTTTGGCGTCGTGCGAAGATTATAGCGGTTTTGAAACCAAAGAAAGACCCAACACTGGCCGCCAGCTATAGACCAATTTCTCTCCTCTCCTTGTGTTACAAACTCCTTGAGAGGCTGCTTCTGTCCCGTATTTCTCATCTTAGAGAGAAATTCCTATCACCCGCCCAAGCTGGTTTCCGCCCAGGAAGATCTACCTGCGAACAAGCCCTGACCCTGTCAACTTACATTGAAAATGGATTCCAGAAGAATTTAAAGACGGGTGCTGTCTTTGTTGATCTCACAGCAGCCTATGACACAGTTTGGCACCGTTGTCTCCTAGTCAAGATCTCAAGATGCCTGCCTCCATGGGTGGCCAACACTATATCGTTTCTTCTCCAAAACAGAAGATTCCGGGTGCATCTGGGTGACAAGTCTAGCAGATGGAGACTTGTCTCAAGTGGCCTCCACCAGGGCTCTGTTCTGGCTCCTACGCTATTTAATATTTACATCAATGACCTCCCAGAAACTTCTTCACAAGGAAGTTCATCTACGACGATGACATCTGCTGTGCAACTCAGGCATCCAAGTTTGACATCCTCGAGGAAACACTCACGAAAGACATGTCTCTGATATCTGATTACTGTAAAAAATGGCGACTAATCCCTAGCACTACAAAAACGGTATCATCTGTTTTCCATCTACACCATGCCTCGGCCTCGCGTGAGCTTAATGTGCAGCTTGGCGATACGAGAATCCGGCATGAAGCCCAGCCAGTCTATCTTGGCGTTACTCTCGATCGCACTCTGTCATTTCACGAACATCTCATAAAAACTGCAGCAAAGGTGGGCGCGAGGAATCACATCATTGCAAGACTGGCCAGCTCCTCATGGGGCGCGAGCGCTTCCACACTACGATCATCCTCTCTGGCATTATGCTATTCCACTGCAGAATACTGTGCCCCAGTATGGTTCCGTAGCCCCCATGTCCACTTGGTCGATTCCAAATTATATTCCTCCATGAGGATCATTTCTGGAACCATCCGTTCCACCCCGGTTCCATGGCTGCCAGTTCTTAGCAACATCGCCCCGCCAGATATTTGTCGGGATGCGGCATCATCTAAGTTCATTTCCCACGTCTACACTCCACCGGACCTGCCAATATACGCGGATATCTTCGCCCACCCTGTCCAACGCTTGACATCTCGTCACCCAATCTGGTCCCCTACGCCTACACTGAACTTCTCTGTTCCAGACTCTTGGAAACAGAGTTGGCAGTCAGCTGAGGTAAAGAACAAACACCTCATCACAGACCCCTGTAAGTGTCAACCCGGCTTTGACCTAGCACATTATGATGGGGCCCTCCTCAATCGCTATCGAACAGGCCATGGCCGGTGCAGCGCTATGTTCCATCACTGGGGAGCCAGAGACGACCCGAACTGCCCCTGCGGCTCCAGACAGACTATGACCCACATAGTCAATGACTGCCACCTCTCCAGATTCAAAGGAGGTCTCGAAACTTGACATCAGGCTCAACCTGACGCTGTTGACTGGCTATGGAAGAAGGGCAAACGCTAGAAGAAGAACCATTATGCCATCTACCCGCTGCGATACTTTATTCTTAATGATTGTCTACAATCACCACTTTTTAAAAAAAATATTTATTTATTTATTCCCTTTTGTTGCCCTTGTTGTTTTATTGTTGTAGTAATTATTGTTTTTATTGATGTCATTTTTGGATATGATAGAGAGAAATGGAGAGGAGAGGGGAAGACAGAGAGGGGGAGAGAAAGACAGACACCTGCAGACCTGCTTCACCGCCTGTGAAGCAAGTCCCCTGCACGTGGGGAGCCAAAGGCTCTAACCCAGATCCTTTTGCCGGTCCCTGTGCTTTGAGCCAGGTGCGATTAATCTGCTGCACTACTGCCAGACTCTCACAATCACCACTTTTAAAATTGAATATTATTAGTAGTCTTGATTTTTTAAATGTATATATTTTTAAAATTTCTTTATTGGGGGATTAATGGTTCACAGTTGACAGTAAAATACAATAGTTTGTACATGTATAACATTTCCCAGTTTTCCACATAACAATTCAACCCCCAAAATGTATAAATTTTTATAGCCAAGTAGTCTTGATTTTTAACAGGTTATTATTAACCGTTAGGCAGTGTTAATTAATATGATATTCATTTTACTAAGGAGATGAATGGGAAGTATTGCTGTTTAAAAACAATATATCCTTTTTTGTGCTCTTGAATTGAGAGAATTAAAAAACCTTTTTTTTTCTATTATCCTTATTTATTGGATAGAGACAGCTCGAAATTGAGAGGGCAGGGTTGACAGACAGGGAGAGAGATAGAGGGAGTCACCTGAAGCCCTGCTTCACCACTTGCAAAGCTTTCTCAAACCCATCCCCCTTGTTCATTGTAACATGTGCGCTCAACCATATGGGCCACCGCCCGGCCCTGAATTGAGAGAATTTTTAAGAATTTTTAACTTGGTAACATTCAGATGACATTCACAGAGTATGTTTTCCGTAATGTATTCATTTTTATTAAATATGGTGTTTCAAAGTTTTTCCAGTGATATCAGATACACTTCTTTTATTTTTATTTTATTTATTTTCCCTTTTGTTGTCCTTGTTTTTATTGTTGTTGTAGTTATTGTTGTTATCGATGTTGCTGTTGTTGGACAGGACAGAGAGAAATGGAGAGAGGAGGGGAAGACAGAGAGGGGGAGAGAAAGATAGACACCTGCAGACCTGCTTCACTGCTTGTGAAGTGACTCCTCTGCAGGTGGGGAGCCAGGGTCTCAACCGGGATTCTTATTCCAGTCCTTGCACTTTGTGCCGTGTGCATTTAACCTGCTGCGCTGCCGCCTGACCCCCCAGATACACTTCTTATTTTGTGTGAGAAATGTGTCTGTTCTGTATGTTTTTGTTGCTGATGTGAAAGAATGGCTTCTCCTCCAAGTTTCCTTTCAGATCTTCATTATATCTTCCTTGAATTTCTATGTTTCTGCTAAGCCAGTCTTATTCTGAAGATAGCGGAACGCTTAAGGAAACTGATTTTTATAAATTATCATTCTTCCTAGGAACACTAGATAGATGTTTTACTAATGCAATCCAAAAAATTCTGATAAGTAGAATATCATGTAGAAGTATCCTCTATAAACTATCAATATCATTAAAGAATAGTTCTGTTTTTTTTTTATGAAACAGAGGAGCTATTAAAAACTGCTGATAAAAAATAGGTGCTTATTTTTGTGCTAATACTAATTCCTGATAATGCCTGCTTATGTTTGTCACTCATTACATGGCACTGTACCAATCAGTGGATGACTGAGACTCCAGCACTTACACATGTAAATGAACCATTCGATTTTTTTTTTTCCTTTTTCACTTAAGTGAGTCATAATGGAAAGCAACTCTAGGTCATAAAAAAATCTTTTCTCTTTAATGCTAATGAAATATCTCCACTCTGTATCAGCGCACTACCCTTATTGGTAATCTGTAGCTTTCTCTTTTGTTCCTGGTGTTAATGAAATGCTGGGTGCTGAAAAAACAGGCTCTCCAAGAATGTGTGGCCAATTGTCTCCTGTTCACTGTTGCTGTAGAATGACTGCTCCCCAGCAGAAGAGCACAAGTGCAGGAACAGATCAAAAGAGCTGGCGCCCAACTGCACCAGGTGACTTCTGCTTTATTAATTAGCCGAAGCTTCTCCAAGTTAATTTGCTCTGTTAGAGCCAAAACACCACACGCACACACACACACACACACACACACACACACACACACCACACACACCACTCACACACACACACACACACACACACACACTCACACACACTCACACACACACACACACACACTCACACACACACCCACCACACACACACACTCACACACACACACTCACACACACACACTCACACACACACTCACACACACACCACACACACACCCACCACACACACACACTCACACACACACCACACACACACACTCACACCACACACACACACTCACACCACACACACACACTCACACCACACACACGCACTCACACACACACACACACACACTCACACACACCACACACACTCACACACACACACACACACCACACACACACACACACCACACACACACACACCACACACACACACACACACACACACACACACACACACCACACACACACACCACACACACACACACACACACACACCACACACACACACCACACACACACACACACACACACACACACACACACACACACACAGTAATTCAGCCACAAGTCTTTCCACTTTCTCCAACTTTCCACTTTCTCCAATTTCACTTCAAACCTTTGTGCTGTGTTTTAACTTAAATCTGTGTCTCTTCTCTTTTCTAAATTTTAGGACGCAGAAGCAATCAATCTTCTCTCCCCAAAATCTCAGTGGGATAGTCAAGTATCCGTTTTTATTTTCTAAAATTTTCTGAAGGTCAGGGCATTGGGAATCCAATTTAAACGTGCAGTCGCCTTGAAAATTTGTAAGCCTGTTCTGTCCTCTCATTAGGAATGCCACTGGTGTTTAAGCCTTTGAAAAGGACTTTCGCTGTGTTTTTGCGGAAGCAAAATTGGACAGTGATCCTAAACTCCAAATTAAATATTATTAGATGACTTTCATTTTCATCGCCATGTTGTACGGTCCAGAAGGCTTTTTAATGTAGGGAATCTTCAGTTGTTCAAGTTATTTAGTTAATATTCTACATTATTGCCTGAGGTTGCAAGAAAAGTCTTCACATTCTCATTTTCTGGTTATATTTTGTTATGTTCAGGTAGGAGAGAAATAATTCAACTTCAGTTATAAAGAGAAAAATGATTTGGCCTTAGGGAGCCCCAGTTATTATTAGTCTTGTCACGATCATTTAGTTGGTGATTTTTAGTATTTTGCTTTTATTTGAAAGACTTCCACTAGTTTCTGCATAACATGGCTTGGAAATACCAGCGTGATGTTTATTGTATAAAATACATTGTGGGGTGGGGGTAGATAGCATAATGGTTATGCAAAAAGACTGTCACACCTGAGGCTCTGAAGTCGCAGGTTCAATCCCCGTTCCACCATAAACCAGAGCTGATCAGTGCTCTGGTTAGAAAGAAAAAAAGAAGAAAAAACCTGTGTTATTTTGTGACTATAAAGTAAGTTTGATTGAGATGATTTGAATCATGTTATCAAAGAAAGGTCAACATGTATTTTATATAGCTACTACCTGAATTCCATGTAACTATACCCCTGTAATATAGAGGAAGTTGCAATGGTTAATGCCAACCTTTAATATACACTTTTTTGAAATAAAGTTCCTTCCCTCTTTAATTTCTGTATTTCTTTGTGATTCTTAAAGGCTTTTTTAAAAATAAAGGTACCACTAACCTTTCTTGTTAACTGTGTATCAATAAAAGCAATTTAACTAAGCTCAATAGCTCTGAGTTTCTCTTAGACTACTTCATCTGTGTCATCATGTTATATATTTTATAAATCGCTGGGTTAACTGTTATCACATTTTTTTTTTTTGCTTTTTGGTAGAAGGGGTATTTGTATTTGTGAAGGTTAGGAGAGGCTGGCTGTGCTGGAAGTGACTGCAGTGCCTTTTGATTATTCATAGACAGTCGTAGAAGGCACTTAAAAAGAACAATGAAATTGCTTATTTTTTGTGATGGGCCATCTGTTGAATTGTTTCGTGCAACAATTGCACAATAGTATCTATGTCATATCATTCTATTTTCAACAGCAGCTGATTATGTCTCACTGGCTACTTGTCCTTATTTCTAAAGTCTCATGGTCATTTACAGTCACCTTTTCAGGGACCTTTGCCAGGAAGGTATTAGCAATCTCCAGTTGCCTGTGTGTATATATAGTTCTTCTCTCTGTTTTTTCCTCCCCGCATGGAGTGGAGGGTGAAGTGTAGGAGGGGTGAGTGTCTGTGGTGGCAGTAGGAGAAGGGATTTGGTCCTGCTAGTTCTCAATAATTAGACTTCCTAAATGTTTAAAACAGTTATGTTTGCTTTCCACCTGTAGTTTTATAAAAGTTAACATTAGCACCAGTTGATAATTTGTGTCAAAATGATAAGCTTGTAAAATAGAAGAATCAAGTCTAAAAGACCATTATACAGTCTTCCGTGCTTTTAATTATCTAGTCTTTTCTTCATGAGGATAATTAGAATTTTTCTTCTTGGAATTCACTTCCATCTCCCACCACCCTCATGAAAAAAAAAAAAGAGCCATTAGCAAATTTGTTAGAGGAGAAGTGAAATTAAAATAAAACAAATGTGTTGTTGTCCATAGGTCACTGACATTGCTGATGCCATGATTCTGAAACAGCTTTTTGAAAATCTGTTCAAAAACGGGGTCGTCGTTGTGGCAACATCCAACAGGCCACCGGAAGGTAAAAACAAACATTGTGCTAGTCTCACCCAATTAGGCAGAGACTTATCAAGCTTTTAGAAATCCATAATTCTGTACTCATTTATTGTGCTCATAAGTCTGATGATTTTTTTTGTGTATTAGTTATTAGAGCTGGTGTAACCTGAGAGATTAGCTGGTACTTGTACTTAAAACAACAACAACAACAACAACAAACTATTCCTAGCAGGCTAAATCCAGATGTTCTGTCTCCTGTGTTTGCTGCGCTTACTGCTTTTTTTTTTTTTTTTGTGAATATCAATAAATGTAAGCCTTTCTGACTCCTTTTTATGGGCCATAAGAGAAACACAGTTAAATGAAAGTCAGAACTCCCAATTAAAATTTAAATAAGAACTTACAACAAGTTTGCCTGCATAAGTAGTTTCTAATACTTCACTTAATTTATCACTTATAAGAAAGTACTTGTGATTTATTAAGGAAATTGTTTAAGAATTAAAATGCAAGTTATGTTTACACCTGCAGACCTGCTTCTCCTCTTGTGAGGTGGGAAGGGAGGGCTGTAATCCAGGTCCTCGTGCATGGTGATCTGTGTCCTCAACCCCGTGTGCTCAGCTCCACAAATTAGTTTTAAAATTACACATGTCACAACAGTAACATACATCAACTTTGTAACCTAGTGATACTTTCAAATCCTACCATGTGAATTGCTGTCACACTGGTTCTCCTCATAACCTCATAGTTCTCACAGATTCTGAGACCATTTGACTAAAAAAAAAAAAAAATTTTTTTTTTTTTTGCAAGTTTATTTGTTTTGGTCCACATATGAGCAAAATCTTCTGGTAGTTGTCTTATCTCTTTACTTATTTTACTGAGCATAATCACTTCCAGTTCTATCCTTACTGGAATATTGTCGGGAAATTGTGAGGAGCCTCACCAAGCACCCTGCATTCCTGATACTATGGCCTATCTACATAATCATTGTTTTGCCTGAAAGATCCTCACCCATTCCATTCCTTTGCTCTATCTCCTTTCTACCCTCAAGACCCTCCCTGCCTGCAGGGTAATATTAATCTTACCAGTTAAAACCCTCACAACAGTTGCTAAGGAAGTTTCTTTCTTCCCAGCCCCCTTTTTGCCTTTTTCTGCCCCTTTCCTACCCATTTCCATTTCTGACTTGCCGCTTCCAGGTCTGCCTTTTAAAAACCTTGGCTCTCTGATCAATAAAGACATTGCATTGCCTCGCACCGTGTTTGGTTCCTGAGTCATCTCCCTCACATCTGAGTGAGTAGCAGCCCAGGCTGGCTGCAGTCGAGTTCTCTCCAACCCAGAAAGTAAGCACCTGGGAAGAGGCACTCCCACGCTAGCCCGGCAGAAAATAATTGATACTCAATCAAAGGCAACACCAGAATTTAGGAAAGTAGGAGAGAAGATAGTGGTATAAGGGTCATCTGGAAAAGTTTAGCAGAAAGGAATAAAGGAAAATAATCCTTGAGGAAGGTAAAAAGAAGGTTTCAGTATGACTTTCTTTCTATTCCTACTTTCCCTAATTCCATTTGTTTTTAAATTGAAGGGGTTAATGCTTTACAGTGGATTCAATCTCATATTGCAGTTACTAGCTTGCTTAGGCTTTATCTGTTGTTGCTATTTAGCTGTTAAAACCCCAACTAGTGCAAACACATCACTGCAACTTCAGTGTTTAGCCTCCTTTTTATTTGGGGATCACTAGAGATTTTTCTACTTTCTTGCGAACTCAAAAGATAGTATATTTAAACAATATTTGTAGCATATTTCTTTTTTTAATTTGTATTATCTTTATTTATTGAGTAGAGAGAGGCAGAAATCGAGAGGGAAGGGGGTGATAGGAAGGGAAAGAGAAAGGGACACTTGCAGCCCTGCTTCACCACCTGTGAAGCTTTCCCTCTGCAGGTGGGGACTGGGGGCTTGAACCTGGGTCCTTGTGCACTGTAACATGTGCACTTAACCAGGTGTGCCACCACCTGACCCCTTTCTAGTATATTTCTAGTGCTATTTTCTGTTTTCTAGGGTAATCTAAGTAAGGGTCCTAAACTTCAGTCAGAGAGGATCTTAGATCAGATCCATTGGAGGGAAATTGCTACATTATTTTCAGATAAAAATACATCTAGAGATAGTTTGTATTCAATTTTGTATTTTTACAAAAATTCAAGAAGGGGACAGAAGTATATAGCATAATGGTTATGCAAAGAGACTCTCATGCCTGAGGATCCAAAAGTTCCAAGTTCAGTTCCCTGTACCAGCATAAGCCAGAGCTGGTAAGTGATTTAGTGGGGAAAAAAGGCCAAAAATAATTATATATGGTTTTACTTTCAAATATATTATCAGATCACTAGAAGAGTGAGGTCTGCAGGTATTTATCTTTCTTCCTCTCCATCTTCCCCTCCTTTCTTGATTTCTCTTTGTTCTGTCCAACAACAACAATGGAAATAATGGCTGCCTCCAGGAGCAGTGGATTCCTAGTGCAGGCACTGAGCCCCAGTGATAACCCTGGAGGCAAAAAAAAAAAAAAAAGGAAAGAAAGAAAAGAAAAGAAAAAAGAATAAGAAATAGTTGTAATTGTTGGGAGACTTGAGGTAAAGAAAATAGGTTCATAATGAATGAAAAGTTAGGAAACCTTGACTGAGACATAAAAACTACAAAAAAAGTACAAAATTTAAATTCTCCAAATACAAAAGAAAGTACCTTAAGTAAGAATTCACTTAGAATGGAGCTAACAAAAACCTGGAGAAATTCAAATTATCCGATGTTAAGAATAGAGAGAAGGTGACAGGAGAGAAGAAGCAGAGTCCTAACAATTTGTAGACCTGTAACAAGCCTACCATTTCTACTTGGCGCTCCCAGAAAAAAAGGAGAAAACATCCCACAGGAAAGCTTTTCAAGAGGTAATGTCTGAAAGATTTTTTTTTTTTTAATCTAGGGAAAATGAACCATTTTGAAAGGTCAGTCAATTACAAACAGAATAAATATGAGTAAACTCTGCATAGGCACATTATAGTCAAACTATTAAAACCCAAGATAGAGAGAAAATCTAGAAAACAGAAAAAAAATGACATTAAGGAGACAGAGATCAGATTCTGGTGACTTCCTTTAGCCTTTATAGAGAACACAGACTATAAAATTTCAACGTTTAACTGTTGGGGAAAGGGGGCTGGATGGTGGTACACCTGACTGAGCAAACATGTTACAATGCATGCAGGGGCTTCCCTCTCAATTTCTGGTTGTCTCTCTCCAATAAATAAATAAACAAATAAAGATAATTAATATATATTTTTTAAAGCTGGGGAAAAACTAGAACTTTTTTTTTTTTTTTGGAGGGGGGGATATATTTATTTACTAATGAGAAGGTAAGGAGCTAGAATATCACTCCTCCCCTGGCAAATGAGTCACTGGGTCTTGAACTCAGGACTTCGTGCTTGAGGCTCTACCTCCCAGGCCACAAAAGTAGGACTGTTTATCCAATAGAAGTAAAATAAAAATAAAAAACATCAGCTTTTTGTCCATGCCTTTCTGTGCATGTGCTTTCCCTTTTTCCTGAATGAAAGCTTAAAATGCCTGAAATTAAAAAAAAAGGGGCACATCAGAAATGCAGAAATGATAAATACAAGGTAGCTATTAGCATTAATCTTTCCTCTAAATTTTTTTAAAATAGAAATTATGCTTTACATGAAATTACAACATTTTCTTGTGGGGCTTATAATGTATGCTTTATAGTATATGATGTATTTGATCCATATAAAAGGAGTTTGAATAAAGGGTATATATTAAAACTCGACAACAATAACTAACATGCAGAAAAGAGGAATTTTCAGATGCACTCAAACAATCCCAAAAAGGCAGGAGGGAGTAAAAACATAGGAACAAAAAGGTAAACAAGTAATAAAATCATAGACATAGATACTGAATGTTAATTAGCTCAACATTGTAATTAAGAGGAAGAAATTATCAGAACAGATAGAAATTGCCAGAATGTGTTATCTAGTAAGGAAGACACAAATCGAAAGTGAGAGGATGTAAAAAAATTTTCTCATACACACGGTAATAAGAGCTGGGTTCGTCAGTAGCAGATTAAATTGACCAGCAGACCCTTCTGGCCCCTGGAGCCCCTCCAGAAAGAGCCTGTATTGGACTCTTCTCCTTCACGGTATGGCAACCACAGCCCTGTGTTCCTGAGCCTTGGGTCACGGTATTAGAGCGCAGGCAAATCCAGTATTGCATGGTGGTGTGTGAAGTAATCGTTTCGAGCCTGAGGTCGAATCAGCAACAGGGCCCTTTAGTCTAGTACCACAGCAAAGCATATGAATCTCTCTTCTGGGAACAGCAGCACACGAATGCTTTTCTGCTGTACCTTCTTCTCTGCTTGGTGACCCTGTGCTCATTGGGCCAATGTAGTCTAGCCTTTTTAGCATCTCTGTACAGCGCCTTTGTAAATCCCTAAATTGAGTAGTTTCGTGTATGGTGATTGGCATACTTTGTGTCCCTTTTTAATTTTTTAAAAATATATATTTTATTTGCTTAATGAAAGAGATACAGAAAGAGAGCTAGAGAGAGACCAGAGCACTACTCAGCTCTGGCTTATGGTGGTTTGGGGGGATTGAACCTGGGACTTCAAAGCCTGAGGGATGAAAGGCTTTTTCCATAACCATTATGCTATCTCTTCCACCCTGTGTCCTTTTTTAAATTAAAAAAAAAAAGATTTTTTTTTAAATTAATGACAAAGAGAGGAGAAGAGATTGAGAACCAGAACATTACTTTGGCACACATGATGCCAGGGATCAAACTTGGGACCTCTTGCCTGAGAGCCTAGTGCTTTATCCACTGTGACACATCCTGGACCTTACTATTTATTCCTTTCATACTTTATTTTATAGCTACAGTCTGGCTGTGTCTGCCAGCTATGATATGTCCAACCATGTTATAACATGGTTTTGATTTAAAAAATGCATTTTTTTACTTAAATCTTTATTTATTAAAAAAAGTTTTATTTATAAAAAAGGAAACACTGGAGCAGGGGTAGATAGCGTTATGGTGATGCAAAGAGACTCTCATGCCTGAGGCTCCAAAGTCCCAGGTTCAATCCCCTGCCCCACCATAAGCCAGAGCTGAGCAGTGCTCTGGTTATTAAAAGAAAAAAAAAATAAAGGAAACACCATAGGAAATCCATAGGATAAGAGGGGTACAACTCCACACAGTTCCCACCGCCAGAACTCGGTATCCCATACAGGGAATAATTAGCTGTTCTATCTACATGTTTGTGATAGTAGAACGGCAGTAAATGTTTTACAGACGAGTTAAGCTGCCAGGGATATGGCTCAGGGAACAGAAACCAGGACATGCTTGTCTGGGATTCCAGATTCAGTCCAGGTCTGTGTATAGCAGAGGGATGTTCTAACCTCTCTCTCCCTCAATGAAGAAATAAGATAAAGATTCTATTCTAATAAAGGGACATGGAAAAAGGAGTAACACTAAGTGAAAGAACTATGGCTGCTTAAAAGATGTCTTCTCCCCTCACCTCTCCCAACTTCAGTGTGGCTTACTAAGGAACTATTGATTTACAGAGTTCTCGTCACAGGAATACAGTTCCACATCTTCCCAAGATAGGTGTCAGGATACCTCAGCCTCCACCAAACAGTCATCTTCCTCCACCACAGGGCCGTAGAAACCCCCCCCGACCCCCAGCACTCCTCCTGACTTTCTTTTAATCCACACTAACGTAAGGCCATCTTGGAAGGACAAAACAGGTTGGTTCCATAACCTGTATAATTATCTTGTGCTAATTTATAGGAGAACTTCTTTCACTTTCCTGTATGAAAGGATTTTCTTGAGCTGGGTGGTGCTCAACTAGTAGAGTGCACATATTAGCCATGCACAAGGACATGAGTTCAAGTCTCTGGTCTTCACCTACAGGGGAAAAATTTTATGAGCTGAGGAGTATAGCTGTTGGTATTTCTCCTTTTTGCCTCTCTCCCTTTCTATCTCTCTCTGCCTCTCACCTTCTATTAAAGAATAGGAAAGCTTTCAAGGGAGGGGATAGGACATGGAGATCTGGTGGTGGGAATTGTGTGGAATTGTACCCCTCTTATCCTATGGTCTTGTCAATATTTCCACTTTACATATTTATATAAATATAAAAAGACAAGATAAGGAGGGGGGGGAAAGTCTGTCAGGAGTAAATTCCAGCAATATTCTGCCCTCCCCCCATGGTAGAAAAAAAAAAGGAAATGAAAAAGAAGTTTTTCTTAATCCAAACCAGTAAGTACTTTTATAAATAAGCATTATTAATTCTTTTGGTTTTGACACTAGAATTTTTAAGAAAAGATGTGCATATTCATTGCCAAAGTATTTCTGTAGACCCTTGTAATTACTTGAAAAATCCTCTTTGCATTTATTTCATCTGTAAGTATTATTATATTATTCACCGTAGAGAATGTAGAGGTCCTTATTCCATTCTCAAAAAACAAATGTCCCATAATTCCAGCACTCTGTCTTATATGACCAAGTGCTCATTTAGCTGTTTAGAGATAATTTGTAGACATGAACTTTTGCTGAATTTTTAAATAGTATTTAGTAAATAATGGCAAATGTTGATATAAATATATCATAAATCTTTATGTCTTAAGAAAGATAATATTAAATGGCTAATATTAAAAATCTTAGTAGCTGAATAACATTTCAGAAAATGGATCTATTGCATTGATAATTAGCATAACATTTGAATTGCAAAATCTCTTCAATCTAATGAGTACAATCCTTTCCTTTCTTTATGTAAGTGTCCTATAAAAATCTAAAGGTTTTCAAGCCCAATGAATTCTGTTTAGAATTTTGTTTAGAGAATGCTTCTCAGAGTGTAAAGTTTGATGTCCAGAAGTATTGCCTAAAGGTTATCTTCTATAAACTTTTACTAGTCTAACAGCTTAATTTTAATTCTGTAATTATTCCCTTTGATAACTAAATAATACTGTGCGTGTTATTCCTCAATAAGTTTGAAAAGAGTTTATTGAGACACAATCAACTTATAATAAATAGCACATATTTAAAATGTTTTTTTTTAATTTTAATTTTTTTTATTGTCTTTGTTTATTGGATACAGGCAGCCAGAAAGTGAGAGGGAAGGGGGAGGTAGAGAGACAGAAAGACACCTGCAACACTACTTCGCCACTCATAAAGCTTTCCCCCTGTAGGTGGGGATGGGGTTTGAACTGAGGTCCTTGTGCATTAATGTGCACTCAACTAAGTGCACCACCACCCAGCCCCTAAAATGTTCAGTTAAGTAAATTGACACATGTCTACATCTGAGAAATTACCAATATAAGCAATATGATGGGCACACCCCCCCCACACACACGTTTCCTTGTCCTCCTTTTAAAAGTGTTCGTTTCTTAATGAGAGCTAGGAGGAGAGAGAAGAAGCAAGGCAGCACACTGGTCCTTGTACTGCTGGTGATCAAACCTGGGGCCTAATGCTTGAGACTCCAGCACCTTATCCCTCTGTCACCTCCTGAATCATCGGTGTTCCCTTTTTTACCTCTCCCTGCCAACCCTGTCCTCACCACTTTCCCAGGCAAGAACTCATTCACTTTCTGTTACTGTGGGTTTATTTGCTTTTATGGTGGATGGGATCATATAGCATGTACCATTTAAAATTTTGGTCTGCCCTCATAGTCTGCATAATTAATCTGAGTTGACCTTTTATGAATTGTTGTGAATAAAGAAATACAGCTTCCCGGCCTAGCTGTGTGTCTCTGGTTGTCTCTGTCTACTGCTGCGAAGCTAGCCCGGCCTGCTGGAGCCCCGAACATTAACAACACCCTTCCCTCGCAATTTCTGGCTTTCTCTATCCAATAAATAAATAAATATAATAAAAAAAGAATTCCATATTCCAGTACATAAAAATTTGAGATATTCAATCTGATTTGTGGTTATTCTTATTATTTTTTAATATTTATTCCCTTTTGTTGCCCTTGTTTTATTGTTGTAGTTATTATTGATGTTGTTGTTGGATAGGATAGAGAGAAATGGAGAGAGGAGGGGAAGACAGATAGGGGGAGAGAAAGGCAGAAACCTGCAGACCTGCTTCACTGCTTGTGAAGCGACTCCCTGGCAATAAATCGGATAGTAAATGAAAGAGGAGATATCACAACAGACACCGCAGAAATTCAACATATCATGTGAGGCTTCTATGAACAACTATATGCCACCAAGCTAGAGAACCTGGAAGAAATGCACGATTTCCTAGATACCTACCAACTTCCAAAACTAAGTAAAGAGGAAGTGGATAACATGAACAGGCCCATCACAGCTAATGAAATTGAAACAGTTATCAAAAATCTCCCCAAAAATAAAATTCCTGGACCAGATGGTTTTACAAATGAATTCTACAAAATCTTCAAAGAAGAACTAATACTTCTACTTTTAAAAGTCTTCCAGAAGATTGAAGACACTGGAATACTCCCTGCCAGCTTCACTGATGAAGCCAACATCACTCTGATACCAAAAGCAGACAGGGACACAACCAAAAAAGAAAACTACAGACCAATATCTCTGATGAACATAGAGCTAAAATACTGAACAAAATTCTAGCCAACTGGATACAGCAATATATTAAAAAGACTGTTCATCATGACCAAGTGGGGTTTATCCCAGGCATGCAAGGTTAGTTTAATATATGTAAATCAATCAATGTGATCCACCACATCAACAAAAGCAAGACCAAAAACCACATGGTCATATCAATAGATGCAGAGAAAGCCTTTGACAAATACAACATCCCTTTATGATCAAAACACTACAAAAAATGGGAATAGTTGAAAAATTCCTGAAGACAGTGGAGTCTATATATAGTAAACCTACAGCCAACATCATACTCAATGGTGAAAAACTGGAAGTATTTCCACTCAGATCAGGTACTAGACAGGGCTGCCCACTATCACCATTACTATTCAACATAGTGTTGGAAGTTCTTGCCATAACAATCAGGCAGGAGCAAGGAATTAAAGGGATACAGATTGGAAAAGAAGAAGTCAAACTCTCCCTATTTGCAGATGACATGATAGTATACACAGAAAAACCTAAGGAATCCAGCAAGAAGCTTTTGGAAATCATTAGGCAATACAGTAATGTGTCAGGCTATAAAATTAACATTCAAAAGTCAGTAGCATTCCTCTATGCAAACACTAAGCTAGAAGAAATTGAAATCCAGAAATAAATTCCTTTTACTATAGCAACAAAAACAATAAAATATCTAGGAGTAAACCTAACCAAAGAAGTGAAAGACTTGTATACTGAAAATTATGAGTCACTACTCAAGGAAATTGAAAAAGACACAAAGAAGTGGAAAGATATTCCATGTTCATGGATTGGTAGAATTAACATCAAAATGAATATACTACCCAGAGCCATCTACAAATTTAATGCTATCCCCATCAAGATCCCAAGTACATTTTTTTATGAGAATAGAACAAATGCTACAAATGTTTATCTGGAACCAGAAAAGACCTAGAATTGCCAAAACAATCTTGAGAAAAAAGAACATAACTGGAGGCATCACACTCCCAGATCTCAAAGTGTATTATAGGGCCATTGTCATCAAAACTGCTTGGTACTGGAACATGAATAGACACACTGACCAGTGGAATAGAATTGAGAGCCCAAAAGTAAGCCCCCACACCTATGGACATCTAATCTTTGACAAAGGTGCCCAGAATATTAAATGGGGAAAGCAGAGTCTCTTCAACAAATGGTGTTGGAAACAATGGGTTGAAACATGCAGAAGAATGAAACTGAACCACTGTATTTCACCAAATACAAAAGTAAATTCCAAGTGGATCAAGGACTTGGATATTAGACTAGAAACTATCAGATACTTAGAAGAAAATATTGGCAGAACTCTTTTCCACATAAATTTCAAAGACATCTTCAATGAAACGAATCCAATTACAAAGAAGACTAAGGCAAGTATAAACCTATGGGACTACATCAAATTAAAAAGCTTCTTCACAGCAAAAGAAACCACTACCCAAACCAAGAGACCCCTCACAGAATTGGAGAAGATCTTTACATGCCATACATCAGACAAGAGTTTAATAACCAACATATATAAAGAGCTTGCCAAACTCAACAACAAGACAACAAATAACCCCATCCAAAAAATGGGGGGAGGACATGGACAGAATATTCACCACAGAACCAAAAGGCAAAGAAACACATGAAAAAATGCTCCAAGTCTCTGATTGTCAGAGAAATGCAAAAAAGACAACAACGAGATATCACTTCACTCCTATGAGAATGTCATACATCAGAAAAGGTAACAGCAGCAATTGCTGGAGAGGTTGTGGGGTCAAAGGAACTCTCCTACACTGCTGGTGGGAATGTCAGTTGGTCCAGCCTCTGTGGAGAACAGTCTGGAGAACTCTCAGAAGGCTAGAAATGGACCTACCCTATGATCCTGCAATTCCTCTCCTGGGGATATATCCTAAGGAACCCAACATATCCATCCAAAAAGATCTGTGTACACATATGTTCTTGGCAGCACAATTTGTAATAGCCAAAACCTGGAAGCAACCCAGGTGTCCAACAACAGATGAGTGGCTGAGCAAGTTGTGGTCTAGATACACAATGGAATACTACTCAGCTGTTAAAAATGGTGACTTCTCCATTTTCAGCCGATCTTGGATGGACCTTGAAAAAACCATGTTGAGTGAAGTAAGTCAGAAATAGAAGGATGACTATGGGATGATCTCACTCT
The DNA here is from genome assembly GCF_950295315.1 of Erinaceus europaeus. Classification (NCBI taxonomy): domain Eukaryota; kingdom Metazoa; phylum Chordata; class Mammalia; order Eulipotyphla; family Erinaceidae; genus Erinaceus; species Erinaceus europaeus. The sequence continues at coordinate 142,654,009 of NC_080165.1, read as the reverse complement.
CAGGCCGAAGTTGAAAAACATTAACCTTCTTTACCCCATCTTGGATGGAGCTTGAAGATACCTTGCTGAGATAAGTCAGAAACAAAATGATGAATATGGGATGATCTCACTCATAGACAGAAGCTGAAAAACAAGATCAGAAGAGAAAACACTTAACAGAACTTGGACTGGAGTTGGTGTATTGCACCAAAGTAAAAGACTCTGGGGGTGGGGGAGGGTTCAGGACCTGGAACATGATGGCAGAGGAGGACCCAGTGGGGACTGTATTTTTTTTTTTTTAATGTTTTTTAAAAATTTCTTTATTGGGGAATTAATGTTTTACATTCGACAGTAAGTACAATGATTTGTACATGCATAACATTTAGAGGTTGTATTGTTAAGTGGAAAACTGGGAAATGTTATGCATGTACAAACTGTTGTATTTATTGTTGACTGTAAACCATTAATCTCCCAACCAAGAAATTAAAAAAGAATATTATATATCCAAATACTAAATATCTTAAAATACATTGCAATGTGTTGAATTATTAATCATTTGTGAGATCTCCAAAGTCTTTATTTTTTTACTATCTTTGTTTATTTGTTGGATAGAGACAGCCAGAAATTCAGAGGAAGGGGGAGGTAGAGAGGAAGAGAAACAGGAAGACACCTGTAGACCTGCTTCACCACTCATAAAGCTTTCCACTTATAGGTGAAGAATGGGGCTTGAATCTGGTTCCTTGTGCATTGTAACATGTGCACTCAACCGGGTGCACCACTATTCGGCTCCTCCAAATTTGTTTTTATGGTTTAATATTAACATGATTTATTGCATTTAAGCTTGGTGTGATTAGCTTTTCTCTTATTAACAATATACTGAATTTGTATAGTACCATAATTGAAAGAAATTTTTATTGTTTTTTTTCTATATTTTGATCCTTTGTCTTTAATGAAAGAGTTTATGCACATATTTATAATGACATTATGATAAATATTTTTTGTTTTCTTTTAAAAATATTTTTAGCTTTATTATTTCATGGATAGAGACAGCCAGAAATCAAGAGGAAGTAGAAGGGAGAGAGGGAGAGAGACAGAGACACGCCTGTAGCACTGCTTCACCACTCACAAAACTTTCCCCTTGCAAGTCAGGAACAAGGGCTTGAACTCGGGTCCTTGTGCATTGTAACATGTGCGCTCATCCAGGTGTACCCCCGCCCCCTGTATTTTTCTTTTATAAAGCTACATTTATGCATTTATTTTTGGTAAAAGAGAGAGAGAACCAGAACACCATTTTAGCATATGCACTGCCAGGCTTGAACGTAGGGCATCAACACAACATTACCCTAGTTCCTAGTTGCAAGGATTATTTTTCTAAACATAATAAATCAGTAAAAAAAGGGAAAAAAGGTTTGTCAAGCTACAGCATAAACTCATGTTGTAAAAGAAAAAACAAACTCATGTTGTAAGTTAGGCTAAGTATAAGGTTAATGCCATTGTTTTTTCTTCCAGACCTCTATAAAAATGGACTCCAAAGAGCTAACTTTGTGCCATTTATTGCTGTGTTGAAGGTAAGGACAATCACTTACTTATTTTTACTGACACATTTTATATTGACTTAAAATCAAGGACTTTTATAGGACTGCCATGGTCTTATAATCAAAAAGAATTTATTTTGATATGTGATAGTAATTACCAAGACACTAAAGAAGGAAAGAATATATAGTATTCAGGGTAGGGGAGATAGCATAATGGTTATGCAAACATACTCTCATGCCTGAAGCTCTAAAAGTTCCAGGTTCAGTCCCCTGCACCACAATAAACCAGAGCTGAGCAGTGCCCTCTGGTGTTTCTCTCTCTCTCTCTCCCTATTTCCCTCTCCCTCTCCCTCCCCCTCTCTCCCTCTCCCTCCCTCCCTCTCTCTCTCAAAAATAAATTTTAAAAAAGAATATATAGTATTTGTCAATGGGCATACCTCAAAATTGTAACATTACAAAATAAAGTCTAAATTGCTCTGAGGCATTTGATGGCTTTGCGTTTTATAAACTTTAATCTGGGATTTGTTCATAAACATCATGGTGGAATCTATAAACTTATACATTGATTTCTGGAAAATAAATGTCTAGTACTCCCTATTTCTTCAGGTTAATGGCCATTAACATGTTTCTCCAGCTATTAAGGTTGCTATTCTCGAGTGGAATTATTACAAAAATATTCTAATATATTTAAATGTGATTGCCATCAACTTATCATGAAATTATGTCAAGTTGAGGCACATAGTTTAAATATTTGTGTGTATTATCACTGCATAGAGTTTAAAATAGTCTTCATTACAATATGATTAAGAATAGAATAGCCTCCTTTTTACTGTTAATTTTAAGTAATTTTTTCTTGATTGTTCAATAATCTTATACTCAACCAATATTTATTGAAAACCTACTATGCACAATAGACACAACAAAGAGCATAATCATGAAATATGTTATATCTCTTGATTGCAAGTCATTTATAATATAATTCATGATGTAATATGTACACAGATATCTATAACACAAAGCAAATATGATAAGTACCCAAGAAGCATACTTATGTACTAGAATGTAATTCTCATTATTCTTAGGTACATAGTTTTTCCAGGCCTGTGGCAGCATGTCTAAAGAAAAGAGAAAGTAGTATTAAAAAAAACAACAACGTTAAAACCTGAAAAATATTTATCAAGAAGAGTAAAGACATTATATCTCAAAATAGTCTACAGATAGAGTCAGAGGATCTTTTTGAAGTATATTTTAGTTGGTGGAAAACTTTATTCTCTGAGCTATACTTAGAAGAATTCAAACATCTGTTTCCTTGACCAATTTTAGGTTCCCAGAGGACTTTAATTTCTTTGAGATATTTATAGATGTATGGAAAAGTAATTTTTGAAGATTTATGCTGTGGGTATTTTTCTCCCTTTATATTCAAGTTTTGCATTTAGGAAGAAGGTAGATTTGCAGTGTTCACACCATGGATCCAGAGTGAAATGGTCTACATAAATACCAAAATATAAACAGGAGAGCTAAGAAAAAATAGATACCAAAAATAATATTTTTATGTCCCATCAAATATAAAGAGTAAAGGCTCATAGAATGAAGCAAGTTAAAAAGTTCTCAGAGGGGAGTCGGGCGGTAGCGCAGTGGGTTAAGCGCAGGTGGCGCAAAGCGCAAGGACCGGCGGCGTAAGGATCTGGGTTCCAGCCCCCGGCTCCCCACCTGCAGGGGAGTCGCTTCACAGGCGGTGAAGCAGGTCTGCAGGTGTCTATCTTTCTCTCCCCCCTCTGTCTTCCCCTCCTCTCTCCATTTCTCTCTGTCCTATCCAATAACCACACAATAACAACAACAATAATAACTACAACAACAATAAAAAAAGACAACAAGGGCAACAAAAGGGAAAATAAATAAATAAAATTAAAAAAAAATCATAAAAAAAAAAAAAGTCCTCAGAGAGGGAGTCGTGCGGTAGTGCAGCGGGTTAAGCGCAGGTGGCGCAAAGCACAAGGACCTGAGTAAGGATCCCTGTTGGAGCCCCTGGCTCTGGCTCCGGCTCCCCACCTACAGGGCAGTCGCTTTACAAGCGGTGAAGCAGGTCTGCAGATGTCTTTCTCTCCCCTCTGTCTTCCCCTCCACTCTCCATTTCTCTCTGTCCTATCCAACAACAATGACATCAATAACAATAACAATACAACAACAAAGACAACAAAAGGGAATGAATAAATAAGTATTTAAAAACAAAGCAAAGTACCCATTTTAGGGAGTCAGGCGGCTGCGCAGCGGGTTAAGCGCACATGGCGCCAACCGCATAAAGATCCTGGTTCAAGCCCCCGGCTCACCACCTGCAGGGGGAGTCACTTTACAGGCGGTGAAGCAGGTCTGAAGGTGTCTTTCTCTCCTCCTCTCTGCCTTCCCCATCTCTCTCCATTTCTCTCTGTCCTATCCAACAATGACGACATCTATAACAACAACAATAATAACTACAACAACAACAATTAAAAAAAAGAGCAACAAAAGGGGAAATAAATATAAAAATTTTGTTTTAAAAAAGTTCTCAGAGAAATGAGTAGTTGGGGGCCAGGCAGTGGAGCACCTGGATAAGTGCTCATGGACCTGGGTTCAACCTCCTAACCACCTGCAGAGGGAAAGCTTCACGAGTGGCACTCTGTCTCTCTCCCTCTCCCCTCTCAATTTCTCTCTGTCTCTATTCAGTAACACATAAATAAATACGTTTAAAGAGAGAGAGAGAAATGTGTCATTGTACATTTGTTTTAGCCTCAAACCTTGTTTTTGGCCAGTGATCTATCAGAGCTCAATATATGATAGCATTATTAATAGCCACATAGGTCAGGTTGAATTTAATTTCCTCTTACTTTCTCACCCTTATTTGTTTGAAGAGAAAGGAAAACCAAAGAGATAAATAATGTAAATTTGAAAATGAATAAGAGCTTAGATAAAGAATATAATTTAAAAGCCTACATAAGCTGAAATTCGAGGACACTGAAGAGCAAGTTGGTTGGGAACAGATCTAAAATGTCTCATTTATTCAGAAGACTTCTTATATGGAACAGAACACCATCCTCATTCCGTTCATACTACCATGGGTTTCCCTAGAGCTTTGTTGGTGGGCGTGTGAAGTTTCTTGGAAGGAAATGTTTCATATTTACTAAGATGGGGTTTACCTTTCACATGTAGCAACATTACTTTGCTTTTTGGTCCACTTGAGCAGAAATCAATCTCAAAAAACAATTCTAACCTAGTAATTAAAAAAAAATTGCAACAACTGTAGCGGAGGTGGGCAGTAGCATCCATGTTACCATGTGCAAGGATCTGGGTTCGAGCTCCCACTCCCCACCCACAAGGCAGAAGCTTCACACTTGGCGAAGCAGGTCTGCAAGTGTCTTTCTCTGTCTCTCTGCCTCTTCCATGCTTTTCAATTGCTGTCTGTCCTATTAAATAAAATAGAAAAAAAGAAAAGGTTGCTGGCAGCCGTGGATTTGTAGTGCCAACACTGAGCCCCAGTGATAATAATCCTGGTGGTAATAAAAAACAAATGAAAACAACAACATACAAACAAGCAAACAAAAAACCTGCCAACTAAAGACAAGATAGAAATTTATTTGATGTGAAAAAAAGTTTATGTAAGATGTATTTATTTTGGGCTGGGAAAGTAGCATGGTGGTTTGTAAAACAAACTTTCATACCTGTGGTTTGAAAGTCCTCAACCCAATCCCTGGAGCCACCATACGCCAGAGATAAGCTCTGCTCTGGTCAAAAAGAGAAAAAAATTTAAATCCATTTTTGGGGCTGGTGACATAGCTCACTGGAATAGTGTATTATTGCTTTGGTGTGTATCTGACCTATGCTGGAGCTTGGCCCCACTGCACTGAAGAAATCTTTGATACTGTGACCTCTCTCTCTCTTGGCCTTTCTGTCTCTATCTAAAAAAAAAAAAAAAAACAAGCAAAAACAAAACAAACAAACAAAAAACCCAATCCTTTCTAAACATCGTTCTCTTAAACCATGTGATAAGTTGTAACTCAACACAAGAATTTATGATTTTTTTTTTTTTTGCTTGGAGTATTGCAAGATAACAAAAGCTTATACAAGGTCTTGTTAAATAGTAACATTTTCTTACATAGTAGGACTGATGAGGACCAATCTGTTACTAAAAAATCAAATGTGGCTTATTCATACAATGAGATATTGTTTAGTCACAAAAGGGAAGAATTTTGCTTTCACATTTATTTTTAAAATTACTATTATTATGATTTTATTTATTAGATAGAGACAGATAGAAACTGAGAAGGGAGGGAGTAGATGGAGAGGGAGAGAGACAGAGAGACACCTGCAGCCCCACTCACCACTCTTAAAGCTTTTTCCCTACAGGTGGGGACTAGGGACTTGAACTGGCCTCCTTGCGCACTGTGTTATATAGAAGAGCATACTCATTCAGTTAGATTTTGTTCATGAAGCTGTTCATATCTTTACCCTTTTTTAAAATTCTTCTTCTTTTTTTTTTTTTTAAATTTTACTTATAAAAAGGAAACACTGACAAAACCATAGGATAAGAGGGGTACAACTCCACACAGTTCCCACCACCAGAACTCCATATCCCATCCCCTCCCTTGATAGCTTTCCTATTCTTTAACCCTCTGGGAGTATGGACCCAAGGTCATTGTGGGATGCAGAAGGTGGAAGGTCTGGCTTCTGTAATTGCTTCCCCACTGAACATGGGCATTGGCAGGTTGATACATACTCCCAGCCTGCCTCTCTTATTCCCTAGTGGGGCGGGGTTCTGGGGATACATTGGTGGGGTTGTCTGTCCAGGGAAGTCTGGTTGGCATCTGGAACCTGGTGGCTGAAAAGAGAGTTAACATAGAAAGCCAAACAAATTGTTGACTAATCATGAACCTTAAAGGCTGGAATAGTGCAGATGAAGAGTGGGGGAGGGAGGGTCTCTGTTTTGCAGGTAGCTAGTAGGCATATTTTAATTATATTCCAAAGGGCCTGTGGCTATACTAGTTTTTAAATTATTATTATTACTATTATTATTATAGCAATAACTATCTATTGACTTCTTAAACCCTAAGACAGCAGGAACCTCCCGCTTCCTCTATAGAGCCTATATTTCCCCAGTCCTGGAACCTCTAGGGTGGGGCTCACTTTCCTGCATGCTTCTCTTACCTCCTACCAAGTGATATCGCATCTGCTGATTCCAACCTAATCAACACAACAAGTACCACCTCAGCATGCTTCACTTCAGACTGTGTCCAGAGACATCAGGTGTGGAATGTCAACCCTTCAGCCTCATTACTCGGGTGAGACCTTTCCTTTCATAGGATTCTCTAGTTCCATTTCAAGTGGTTCACTTCCTAACAAAGTCCCCAAACCTAGATATGTCTTTACTCTTCCATTTCTTTCCTATTAGTTACTGAGAGCCCTATGGAAAAAAATGCCTGGGGACTGGGCAGTAGGGCAGCCTGCTGAGTGCAAACACATTATCATGTGGCAGGACCCCAGTATGGGGGAGGGGAAAAGCTTCCTGAGCCTTAAAGGTGAGGCAGAGCTGCAGGTGTCTCTCTTTCTTTCTCCCCATCTCCTCCTCTCCTCTCAATTTCTTACTGCCCTAGCAAATAAATAAGAAAGAAGAAGGTGAAAAGGACTGCTGGAAGCCATTAATTTGTAGTGCTGGCACTGAGCCCCAGTGATAACCTGGTGGCAAGAAAGAGAGAGAGAGAGAGAGAGAAAGAAAGATCCCACTATGACTCTAAACTTAATTATCTTTTTCTTAGGACTCTGTCATTGACTTTACATACTTGGAAGCTATAAGTTGTGTACAAATTTCAACAATTAAATCATACTTATGACTAGAACTTTTAAAATTGTCTTTATTTCACGAGGAGGAGTTAAGGCGCATCTCGGGCCACTGCCTGGCATATGTAGTGCAGCAGTTAAGGCAGAGGAGGCGAGAGACGCAGAGAGATAAACCACAGCACCTGCTCGACGGAGCACTCCATGTAGTGTTGGCTCGGACCTAATTCTTGTACGTGAGAAAGTTTGTGCTCTACTAGGTGGGCTATCTTTTGGCCCTCCTAGCTATTTCTTCAAAATGTCTTTTTCAAGATGTTTATTTTATGAAACTGAGAGAAAGAGAGATAAGAGAGGTAGAGTGGAGAGAGGGAGAGATGGGGGAGAGGATGAGGGAGAGCAAAACACTGGTCTGCTCTGCCCTGGTGGTTCTGGGAAGTAAATCGGAGAGAACTTAGGCATAGAATTTCTGTTCCCCGCTGAGCATGGGCGTTGACAGGTGGATCCACACTCCCAGCCTGCCTCTCTCTTTCCCTAGTGGGGCGGGGCTCTGGGGAATTGGAGCTCAGGACACATTGGTGGGGTTGTCTGTGCAGGGAAGTCTAGTTGGCATCCTGCTGGCATCTGGAACCTGGTGGCTGAAAAGAGAGTTAACATACAAAGCCAAATAAATTGTTGACTAATCATGAACCTAAAGGCTGGAATAGTGCAGATGAAGAGTTGTGGGTCTCTGTTTTGTAGATAGCTAGTAGGCATGTTTTCACCTTCTGCACCCCACAGTGACCCTGGGTCCATACTCCCAGAGGGTTAAAAAATAGGAAAGCTATCAAGGAAGGGGATGGGATACGGAGTACTGGTGGTGGGGACTGTGTGGAGTTGTACCCCTCTTATCCTATGGTTTTGTCAGTGTTTCCTTTTTATAAATAAAATAAAAAATGAATTAATTAATTAAAAATAAAATTATTTTATTGGGAAAAAAATTTCTGTTCCCTAATGCTGAGCTATCTTCCTAGCCCCATTTTTCCCCCCTTGGGTGATGAGAACTTTCACAATTGAAAACAACTTTCAAATATACACTGTAGTTACCTTGCTACTTACTTAAACATATAAATATGCTCATGCTAAACATTATCGCATTCCCAGAACTTATTTATCATTTATAAACCATAACCAACTGGCCAAATCAGGCCTGCCTCCTATTTTGTAATAAAGTTTTATTGAAAAGCATCATGCTCATTCGTTTCTGTCATCCACCGTGGCGGAGTTGAGTAGCTGCATCAGAGACTTATGGCCCTCAGAGTATCAAATATTAACAATCTGGCTTTTGGTCTACATAGATAAAAAGAAGAGAGGGAGAAAGAGAGAGGGAAATAGCTGTTTAAGTTGATATATATGGTGACTAGGGAAATGATAGATACATTCTGAGATTCTTTGTTTTGGTTTTAGTTAAATGTTCGGCTATTCTGCTGGAATATGTGAAGCTTACAATTTTAAAAAATATTTATTCCCTTTTGTTGCCCTTGTTTTATTGTTGTAGTTATTATTATTGTTGATGTCATTGTTGTTGGATAGGACAGAGAGAAATGGAGAGAGGAGGGGAAGACAGAGAGGGGGAGAGAAAGACAGACACCTGCAGACCTGCTTCACCGCCTGTGAAGCGACTCCCCTGCAGGTGGGGAGCTGGTGGCTTGAACCGGGATCCTTCTGCTGGTCCTTGTGCTTTGCGCCACGTGCGCTTAACCCACTGCGCCACCGCCTGACTCCAGTGAAAACATTTTTGATAGCTGCATAGCACCATTCTGTAAAGTCAAAAGCCCTGGTGCACAAAATAAACACATACATACATACATACATACATACATACATACATACATATATTCATACAATAATAGTAACTGTATGAGGTTCCATAGCTTAGGGGTTAGAGCACTGGTCTTGTAAAAATAACCATATTAGTTGATGAATGCTAATCAAATTTATTGTGGCAATCATTTTACAGTACATATATGCATCAAATAATTGCTATTTAAATAATTAAATAATTGCCTTAAATAAGTTCAATGAGGGGAGTCGGGCTGTAGCGCAGCGGGTTAAGCGCAGGTGGTGCAAAGTACAAGGACCAGCGTAAGGATCCCGGTTCAAGCCCCAGCTCCCCACCTGCAGGAGAGTCGCTTCATAAGCGGTGAAGCAGGTCTGCAGGTGTCTATCTTTTTCTCCCTCTCTCTGTCTTCCCCCTCCTCTCTCCATTTCTCTCTGTCCTATCCAACAACAACAACAACAACAATACAATAATAAAACAACAAGGGCAACAAAAGGGAATAAATAAGTAAATAAATAATAAATAAGTTAAAAAAAATAAGTACAAGGACATATGTCAAACATCTCATTAGAACTGGAGATAAAAAAAACCCAAAACTGAAACTGACCTCAAAACTATTCTTCAGATCAAAATAATAATTTTTCCTCATTTCCTTTCAGCCACAATAGTTTTATAGACTATTTACCGTGTGGTAAGGTTGCGCTCAGCAGCTATCATTCAATGAATAGACATTTAAGACATTTCTGTTAAATGCATGAAACTGAAGTTATTTCTGAGAAGATTGATCCCAATAAAGCTAACATTTCTCAAGCCACTGAATTATTTTATTTAATAGCTTTTATTTGGTTTCTGAGGGAACCTTGGCTACAAGCCTTAGTGTTTTGAGGTGCAGTTTTCCTCGCTGCACCACCACCACCACCAAAGTCCATTAGTCACTTCGCTCCCCACAGCCCATCCCTCCCCCCAGCCCTTTGTTAACCTCAGTTCTGATGCTCTGCGTTCATGGTCTTCATTGGGCTTTGCTTATTTGCTTAGTTTTATTTTCCCCACATGAGTGCTGTCACTTTTCAAGAGAATTTCTTTCGGGTGTGGCTGTGGGGTAGCAGCAGACTTACTTTGCTCTCCATGGCTAACTAGGGAAGCATCAAAAGTTTCCTGAATCCAAGAAGGCTGACAGAGGACCTAGTGGGGGCTGTATTGTTACATGGAAAACTGGGAAATGTTATGCATGTACAAACTCCTGTATTTACTGTAGGATATAAAACGTTAATTCCCCAATAAATAAATTAAAATAAAGAAAGAAAGAAAAAAAAGTTTCCTGAAAACTCAACAAAATATGGCCAGGATTTCTTTCTTTTTTTCTTTTTTTTTTTTTTTAACTTTTATTATCTTTATTTATTTTATACAGGCAGCCAGAAATAGAGAAGAAGAGGCATATCTATATCTATCTCTTTATATCTATCTATCTATAGAGAGAGACCTACAACACTGCTTCACCACTTGTGAAACTTTCCTCCTACACACGGGGACTGGGAACTTGAACCCAGGCCCTTTCACATTGTACCATGTGCACTCAACCAGGTGTGCCAATACCAAGCCCCCAGATATGACCAGAATTTCTTTGGAAACTCACCAAGCCCCAGGTGAGTACAGACACATGTGATTCATGGACAGAAGAGAGTGAGGGAGTGATTCCCAGGACTAAAAGGCCGCATGTGGGGACAGTTGGCACTGAACTGGGTGCTCGGCAGCTGAGGTCACCACTTCCAGGTCCAAGTTAAAGAAACAACTATAAAGGAGGAGGAGGAGGAGGGGGAACGAAAGAAAGAGAGAAATTCCCCTAAGCCACAGATGAGTATAGGCACGTGTGGCTTGTGGATGCAAAGTGGGTGAGGGAGTGATTCCCAGGACTAAAAAGTGGTGCTCAGGCATGGATTGCACCAGACTGGGAAGCTGGTAAGAGGTGTACCACTTCTGGTCTAAGCTATAGCAACAAAAACCTGTTAAAAAGGAAAACAAAACAAAAAACAACCAAAAACTCACCAGTTTACAACTGTGCCTTCCGGAGTTTCCAATGCTGTTGCCCCACAGAGGCAGGGACAGCCCCTGGGAGACTCTATCTTGCCATCAAGATCACTGGTGACTTGGGGGGGAGGAGGAATCTCCCCTCCCCCCCAAGATATAGAAACAGGGAAGTCAAACACTTTAGTCATAGCGCCTCCTGCTGGAACAACAACAAAAGAACACCACGGGGCCGGGCAGTAGCTCAGCAGGTTAAATGTACATGGTGAGAAGCACAAGGACCCATTTAGGGATCCAGGTTTGATCCATCTGCAGGGGGCTTGCTTCACAAGTGGTGAAGCAGGTCTGCAGGTGTCTCTCTCTCTCCCCTTCTCTGTCTCCCCCTCCTCTCTCGATTTCTCTCTGTCCTATCCAACAAGAGCAACAAAATTGGGAAAAATGGCTACCAGGAGCAGTGGATTCATAGGCAGGCACCAAGCCCTAGTGATAACCCTGGAAAAAAAATACACAGACAGCAATGACAGAAACCCCAAATGACCAGACAGATTCAGATCTGGCAAAAATGACAGAGACAGAGTTCAGAAAACTCATTATGAAATCAAACTGAAGATTCAAGAACTCAGTGGTCATTTCACCAAAGAATTACAGAAAAGTCCAAAAAACAAATCCAAGCAGAGCTGCAGGACTGAAGGGGCACTTCGAATGTAGTTCAGGTTGAGGTAAGAGGCCTCAGACGTAGACTTGATCAGGTCAAAGAGAGGATATCAACAGGAGAATACACAACCGCCACACTCTGTGAGTCTGAAACTCTTGGAGAGGAGAGGAAAAGGGAGCAGCCCCAGGTCTTCCTGGCCTTTGAGCAGGCAGTGCCTCCTAGGACTCTAGCACTTCACTATGAGACAGCGGACGAATCCGTCAGAAAGACGAATGTCAGGATTATTTATTTATTCATTTTTAAATTTCTTTATTGGAGGGACAGTCGGCAATAAAGTACAACAGTTTGTACATGCATAACATTTCCACATAACAATTCATCCCCCACTAGGTCCTCCTCTGCCTTCATGGTCCAGGACCTGAACCCTTGCCCTCACCCCAGAGTCTTTTACTTTGGTGCAGTACACCAACTCCAGTCCAAGTTCGAATATCAGAATTATTGGGATCCCTGAGGAAAAAGAAAGGGAGAGAGGAGTAGAGAACATATTCAAAGAAATTTTAGCAGAAATTTTTCTATATCTGAGCAATGCTCAAAATACAGACACCTAAGAGGGTGAATTCAGACCTAAATTTTTGACACACACATACACCAAGACACATCATTGTAAAACTATCCAAAATCAGGGGAAAAGAAAAAATACGTTAGGCTGCCAGAGAAAGGAAGAAAGACACAGGCAAAGGCAGAACCATCAGCTCTCATCCGGTTCCTCATCACAAACCTAGAGGCAAGGAGGGAGTGGAGTGGCATATTCAGAGTATTAAAAGTTAAGAATTGCCAGCTACGAATTCTGTATCAAAAGAATTCCTATTTGTGTGTATGTGAGAGAGAGGGAGAGGGGGAGGGGAGAGGAGAGAGAGAGGGAGGGGAGGGGGAGAGGGAGAGAGAGAGGGAGGGGAGGGGAGAGGGAGAGAGAGAGGGAGGGGAGGGGGAGAGGGAGAGGGACAGGGAGAGAGAGAGAGAAAGACAGGCCAGGGCATATGGTGATGCCCAGGATTAAACCTACTGAAAATTTGTATCTTTTGACCACTTTTACTCATTTGATCCACCTTCTGATCCTTTGCTTCCAGTGACCTCTGATATCTTACCTATATTTTATCTATGAGTTTGGCTTTTTAAGATTCCATATATAATTGACACTGTGCAGTATTTGTCTCTTTTTCTGACTTCATTCACTCTATTAGTGACCTTCTTGACAAATAATTCCTTAGTGAGCACTGTTTTCTACTGTTAAGTCCCAGCAATCCATGCTATTTTAATTAGTGTTTTCTATTTGGATAGAATCCGTTAACTGCATCACTTAGACTTTCATAAACCTTCCTGTTTGCGTCACTCAATAATGAGCTCTGTGATACATGCTATTCATGATAGTTAAAAGTTCTTAATGTGAATTTTTTTCCCTTTTTGAATTTTTTTATTTTTAATTTCTTTATTGGGGGATTAATGTTTTACATTGGACAGTAAGTACAATAGTTTGTACATGCATAACATTTCCCATTTTTCCGTATAACAGTACAACTCCCACTAGGTCCTCTGTCATCCTTTTGGACCTGTATTCTCCCCAAATTGAGTTTTACCAACTTTTATGATTTTCTTAGTTTAGTTTAATGACACAGAAAAATCTAAAATAATATATTCCTGGACAATGTTCCTGTGCAATATTGTATTTGTCTTTGCCTCTGAGTCAGATTTTCTTGTCAGTCTGTAGTACTTTAATTCTTAATCACAATAACATTTGAGCAGGCTCTCTTCTTTTTGGATTTCTGTTTAAAATGAAATGAATTAGTTGATTTAAAGATCACTGAAAGTTAAGAATAACCAACAAATTATTCTATAATATAATTTTTCTCCTTAATAAATGTCAATTAGATGATAAAATGAGAGAAAAATAAGACACTGGCATTAACTCTTACTAAAATTCTTGATAAAAAAGTTATCCATTTGGAAAGCATCCAAATCTGAATTGCTTTAGCATTTATTGGTTTTAAATATGTAACATATATAAAACTATAAGGTAACAGTTTGCCATTAGGAGTACGGATTTTATATTATTTGTTCAATGTTTAAGAACTGACCAGCTTTATTCCGCTTGACTATTGATTTTTCTCAACTGTAATGTATCATTTATTTAAAATATAAGAAAAGAATTAAGCTATATATTAGCGGTTGTGTTTTTCTTTCTTGATGAATCTTTTAAAAGAATCTTCCCATGGTGTGATCTCTGGCTACCTTTCAGTAAAATTGTTTTAAATGTTCAGTCTTTATCTAGGCAACTTCATTAGGATCTACAGACATGCTCAGTGTCTATTTGTAATTTTTTTCCTGCCACAATTTTCATCTCATTGGCAAAATTGATTTGTCAGTTTGTTCATTATCACTTTCAGTACCAGACTGCCTTTCACAGGGCTAAATAATCTGCATCAGCCTTTGAGGTCAGAGTCAGCCCCACTGGCCTCTACTGCCTTGTCACCTGAGTCAGCCTTGTCGGGATTAACCCTTTGTTATGTCTTTACTTATGAGCTGGCTTTTTAATACTTAAGATCGAAAGAAACAAAAGATCAAACAAAAGTAAGAACTAAAATGAAAAGAGTTGTGGTTTTCTCCAGAGACTACCAAAGCACTCATTTGAATGTCTGTATTTAATATTTTAAGATACAAAAACAGCTATTTGATACGTAAAACATTTCTTTAATTATCAAGTTTTAGGATAAATGAACTAAGGAAATTTACACAGCATAATTTGTTAGACATAAATGTTCATATATGTTTGAGAAATTATTTTGGAGGAAATTGGCCATATCGAAGGGAATTAAACTTTATTTGTGATGGTATTTTTAGGTCATGTCCCTGAAATTGATAAATATTGAGAGTGAATTTTGGTGTGATAGGAACTTAAAGTGTAAATTCTTGCCCATCTTCTTAGCAGATCATGCTCCTTTTATTAGTCAGGAAACATAATTTTGAGTGTAGCTTTTAAAAGCAGTGTGCTATGCAATTGCCTCATATAAAATGAAAATAAAGCTCTCTTGTGCAATACATGTCATGTACTTATGTCTAAGCTACTTATGTCTAAGCTACTTACTTACTTACATGTAAAATATATACTGTTTAGATCTTGGATTTTTTCTTTTAGAATAATAAAGTTATTTTGATTAAACTATAAGATGTCAGTTATTTGATGACAAATAATTTAAAGGATGCATGTCTTAAATGTGAATTAGTTGTTTCTTTGACTCATGAGATAAATTAGTTTAATTACATGTGACAATTTTCTTGGCCAGTGAGGTAATGTGAAATAAAATTCTCCCTTTCCCCCTCCCTGAAAAACTCAAGCCAATTAATAGTACTTTTAAGCTCTTTGTCATAGGCCACCATGGAGGTCTGCAGAGAAGAACTTTAATCCAATAAACATTTCATTTAGATCATGAAAAGAAAGCATGAGGAGAAGCTCCTGTCAGAGAGGCTGTTACTATGATTCCAACCATGAAGAGATGGAAGGAATTTGCCAAATTAACCAAGAGGTCCTCATATGTAACGCAGAAATGTGTCAAAACTAACGGAATAATTATTTAATTTGTTTGAACTCTATATTGAAAAAACTCAAAAAAGCCACAACTGTTTTCTTCAAAGCCTTCACTGTTGGGCTGGATGGACAGGGCAAAGGGAGGTTGTGAGAAACCCAGATAGCAAATAACACTGGCCGAAGCTGGTCAGAAAAGGGAATAGATAATTAGACGTAATTAGCGCGCATGAATTGTTGTCTCTCTGCCCTTAGCTTGAATAAATTTTGAAGAGAAAACCCTAGTGGCGAAAATCCTTTGATGTAGGAAGAGTCATTGTGACTTGGCAGCATAAAGGCAGTGTTTTATACTTCTTACATAATGGTGGTGATACAGAAAGAGTGAATGGGCCCCGCACCCCCCTGTCTGCTTTACCGCGAGCAAGGACTTTTGGATTCTCTTGAAACAAAAATGCATCACAAGTTTTCAGTTGTTAGTAATGAGGTAGCCGGACCTCATCAGGGCTCAGAGGAAACCATCTTAGCTTTTGTTTAAATCTTAATCACAGCTTTTTTTTTTTTTTTTTTTCTCTTTCTGGGAAATCTGTTTTCTTAAATCAACACTTCTTTTCCCTTCCTTGCTTGCACCTCCATTAAGAGAAAGGAATAATGACAAAGAAAGCTAAATAGAGGAGTTAAACAAAAATTATCACATAAAAGACATACCTTTTTGTGTTTTCAATCCCATATTAAAAAGATGTTTGCTGTATGCTGTATCCCTTTCTGCCTCAGATTGGCTACATTCTAGTGAGTTTTTTTTTTTTCTTTATAATCAAGTATATATAATCAAGAAAGACTGGAGAATGATTTTAGATCGGTTTTCAAAATAACTTACTTTTCAAATGAAGCTACACACAGTAGAATGATACTTTGTTCCTGTCTTATTTATTTTAATTCTAAAATGGAAATTGGCTTGGTTAAAAATATTACTCAGTAGATTTACCGTGAATCTTAACTTATGTGAGGGACCTACTGGGGACGTAGGTTTCCAGACAGACTCTGTGGATGCGCTCGCTGCATGTGTACTGAGAAGAGAAGAAATTATTCTTGACAAAGCGTTATATTTATTTTGAAATTTTCTAAGACCAGTGGGTAGAATGTGCAGACACCTATCATGGGGAGATGACACTACACACATGTGACAACAGATACCTTCCTTGTAAATCATTATTTACCCCCAATAAAGTGATTTAAAGTAAAGAACATTTTTTTTTAAATGGTAAAATAAAAATAAATAAAACAGGAAACAAGCTATTGAACCAACTAAATAAATCACCTGAAATACAAATGATAATTTATTCTAGCAACTGGGTTATGCTCACTTTGTCTAAAATAGTTTCTTAATTAGTCATCAGCAAAAAGAGAAATCTGCTATTTCAAATCTCTAAAGTGAAATGTGGATTTTAGGGTGGGATGGGTTGAAACAGTTTACACATTATCCTTAATATCGGAATAGTATCTCTAAGCCATTTTAAATTTCTGATAAATTTTCAGCCTCTTCCATCAGCTATTTTTTGAAATTACGTTAAAAAAAAAAAACTAAACAACCTATCTTTTGGATACTTAAGTGTGTAGATTCCTTCTAATTAATATTCTTCTTTTAAGATAGTTTAATTATAAGACTTTCTGCAGTAGTCATCAGTGAGCCTCTCCTTAATGTGTAATCTATGAATCTATTTTTATAAGTGTCGCTGTGCTTTAGTGTATTTTTATTCTGACGTTTTGATTCTGGTTAGACTTCTTTCAAGCCACAATGCACTGAGATTCTTTTGGCTACTTAACCCATTTTGTATATTGTACCATTTGTAGAATAAAGTAGCCTTTTATACTTGAAGTTGATTTGAACTCTGAAAGGCAACACCTGAACATCTCACAAAACTGGATAATTATGGCTGATTGTGTTTTCAGGTATAGGTCACAGGAAATTCATTTGGGGTAAAGTATGTACAAAGCTAAGAAATATGCAGATTTTCTGTTGTAGGGTTGTGTAAAAATTATTTACAGTTAATACTTGCATAAAGGTTAGAAAGGTTGATGAAGTGATATTTAGTTTTGCTTTACTATTCACTGCATGTCAGAATGTAATTATGACTGATTCATGAAACTGTCTTTGAAACGAACCATCTTTATTAAAATGCTGATCAAGATAAGAGCTGACAGTAATAAAGAATAGAACATTTTAGTCTTGTTGCTTTTGAATGATTGCTAATTACCCCAGAGGTCATGTATAGTACTTGGTAGGATTCATTGACATTATTTCTTTTAAGTCTGCTGTTCCAACAACATCTGAGCTTGAAGACACAAACTGCACACTCAACAATAGTTTGGCTAAGTTATTGGGGCTTCAGCATAGCTAAGAAACCTTTTTCGGCTACAGGGAATTTAACTTTTCTTTCTCAAAATGATAGTATATTAATGCTACTTGGTCCAGAATAGTTTGTATACTCACTTGCTGTTGATTATATCTTCACTTCAGGTTGATATTAACTCTAATATACATAGGTGTCTGAGATAATGTCTTCTATGAACATATGTACAAATACATAAGATTAATGAGAATAAAAAATGTAGATGGGCATTTAAGACAGAACCCACAGAAAATACTTCCTAATTACAATCAGAAAATACTGTTACTTTTTTTGAAGCTGGTGTTCAGCTTTCTTTTTTGTTAAACATTGTGATTTTTCTCTGAAATATGTTAAAATCCTTTTGGCATATTCTTTAGGCAATAATGGATAACCGTTGCTAGGATTCAGATATTGTAAAGGTATAGTCAATTGATTGAGTATACTCTAGCACAATGTGTAAGGTAACTGAAATCATGAAACTTTTTAATGACTCTAAGTGGAAAAAACTGCATGATCACATCACAAATATCTATGTGTTTACCATGGCACAGTAGAAAAAGCAGTGAGCTCAGAAGGCAGCCCCTATGAGCGTGGCTCTGTCACTGAATTTGAACAAGTCTGCTAAATTCACTTTTTTTTTTTCCTTTTCATCTGTGTGTGATAGAACTAGGCTACTGGATTGCTGTATACTTTATTTTGCTATGGATTTTACAAAAAAAATACTAATAGTCAAATTTACTTACAAAGGGTTTCTTTTGAACGGTGACTTCCACCCCCAACATTGTTCTAAGCCCTAGACAGGCCCTCTACAAAATTCCAATTGCCAGAAGTTGGGTGGTAGCGCAGTGGGTTAAGGCCCGTGGTGCGAAGCGCAAGAACCAATGTAAGGATTTTGGTTCAAGTCCTGGGCTCCCCACCTGCAGGAGAGTCGCTTCATAGGCGGTGAAGCAGGTCTGCAGGTGTTCTCTCCTCCTCTGTCTTCCCCTCCTCTCTCCATTTCTCTCTGTCCTATCCAACAACAACGACATCAATAACAACAATAATGACTACAACAACAAATAAAAACAACAAGGACAACAAAAGGGAAAATAAATAAATAAATAAATAAAAACAAGTTCCAGTTGCCACAAGTAGATCGAATAATATGCCTCTGTAAGGTCAGATAGAAGAAAGCAAAAGCCAGGTCCCACTACGTCTTCTATGAAGGGCTTACTTGATGGCACTGCAACAGAGATGAATATTGTTCTCAAGATGAATCCTGCTATCAAGGAATTCAGTGTTGTTGTGCGCGGGCCGCAGAGAAGAGAGAGAGGGGGTCCGGAGTGAAGAGGAAACACAAATCTTTATTTGCGCTGGCACCTCAGAGTTGGGTGCTAGAGAGGCAGGTTGGGCCACGTGGAGGTAGCGAAAATGGCTGCCTCATGCAGTAACATTTCCTGCATCTGAACACCTACTGGAGTGAAGCACTGGCAAGAGTGCGAGGTGCGGAAGAAGCTTTTATAGGAGTAGCTTTCGAGAGAATGGGAAGGGGGAGGAGTAACCATAGCACTCCAGGATAGGATAATAACTCTCGTGAGAATGGGAGGGGGGAGGAGTAACCAAAGCACTCCAAATATCGCGGGGATATAGACAATGCCCTGAGGGCACAACATGGCTGAACAGGCACTCCGAGAATTTCCCAACTCTCGGGGGAACTAGCAGTAGCCTGAGGGGACAACATGGCAGATGTGACTGCATCAGCACAATTTCCCAGCATCTCGCCCTTTCCTTTTATCTAATGCCCAGGGCAACAGTGTGTAAAGTCTATGAACTACTCAGGGTCAGTCTATGAAAAGCCAGCAACGTGAAGGGAAGGAAGCTGCTGTAAAATTGTCTAAAGTATCTAAAGGGTATACCTGCAAGTCCGATAGAAGTCTCAGTCCAAAGTAGG
Source organism: Erinaceus europaeus (assembly GCF_950295315.1). NCBI lineage: Eukaryota > Metazoa > Chordata > Mammalia > Eulipotyphla > Erinaceidae > Erinaceus > Erinaceus europaeus. Next base: position 142,634,306 of record NC_080165.1, on the reverse strand, counting down.
GGAGAAATGGCAGGGGATGAAATGCTGCATGAGGAAGGTCAGCCTCTGGAATTCCGCTTTTCTGTAGATTGTGAGCTGGAACCGCCAAAACATGACAGGCAAAGCAGAAGCAGGAAAGGCAGACAGACAGTAAAAAAGTTCTGTCCTTGGAGTCTGTAAATCAGGTTCTTCAGATCATGTCAAGTGACATCTAAGGTTTCGGGAGGGGTGTGCCACTGTAGTCGTGCCATCTAGTGGGTGATGTCAGGGTGTGCAGGGGTCCAGATGTTTTTTTCCGGGATTCCTGTGGAAGAAACACAAACAATCTGCTTCTCGTGGTTAGCAGGGCATCTGATTTGAATGCTTTATAGAAAAAGAGGTTTGGTGCCTTAGCCAACTGAGTATTGGGGGATGTATCTTTCCTATTCATTTATTATTATATATTCATGGGGAAAAAGAACTTATCTTTTAACAAAGACTAAGGTGTAGGGAAGAGGGAACTATCTTATCCCTTTTTTTTTTTTTATGGTATCTTGCCTTTTGTTGCCCTAGTTGTTTTATTGTTGTAATTATATTGTTGTTATTGCTGATATTGTGGTTGTTGGATAGAACAGAGAGAAATGGAGAGGAGGGGAAGACAGGGGGAGAGAAAGACACCTGTAGACCTGCTTCACCGCCCGTGATTTCCCCTGCAGGTGAGGAGCCGGGGGCTCAAACTGGGATCCTCAAGCCAGTTCTTGCACTTAGCGCCACCTGCGCTAAACCTGCTGCGCCACTGCCCGATTCCCAGGAACTATCTTTTAACATAAACTCTATGGCCATGCCAATAGCAACCTTGAGGGCACATGTGGCTCCCTACATGTCCCCCTGTCTTATATCATGCTTTGATGTTTGGCGGACTTTGTTTTGTGGCAGGGTGGACTGTGCCTGTCTTAGGTTGGGGATCAGCCTTCCGTCTTACCCGTCATTGGAACACCTGGTCATTTTTGCCCAGTAGTACCAGGTGCCCTGTCTTAGGCTGACTGGATAGTGCTAGTTTCCTCTTACCCGTCATTGGCTAGCCAGCCCTCTACATGGTGGACGTTCTGATGGAGGGGGGCAAATCCTCCACAGCAACTCAATATTTTGCCATGTCCAGCCTATGATAGTGAGTTTGTATAGGTTGCATCTTTATGGCATCAATCTGTTGCCGCAAAAAGGCCATGAGCTTGTTAAGAATTATAGGACCGTGGTCTGAGAGGTGTCGCAGTGGATAAGGCATTAGACTCTCAAGTGTGAGGTCCCGGGAGGAGTTCCCAATTTTGGGGAACCTCTGCTTGCCTTAAAATCATCTTTTCTGCTCCCGTGTCAATCAAACATTTAAAAGGAATATTGCCAATCCTTACTGTCATAGAAGGGTGACCTCGTTCTAAAACAGGGGTGGTCCACAAAATCTCAGGCCCCGAATTTGTACCATTCAGGGGCGTGCCATCTTTATGAAATTTGGACCAACAATCTCTCTTCCAGTGAAACCCTTTATGGCATCTGGGACACACCATATGTGGCTTCTGGCTCTCTAACTGAAAGCGGGGTTGCCCTGACTGGAGGCGTGGTTGCAGCTTATCTGGACATTGGTTACGCCAATGCCCTTGGTGACCGCACTGAAAGCAGGCCCCATTTTGATTACATGGGGTAACTGCATAAACCTGTGTCGTAGCAGGTGCCCCATAATTGCCTGATGTAAGTTCCTGTGTCACTAAAATCCAATTATCTGGGTGTAGTTGTTTAAGACTAAGGCATGCCTGACGGAATTGTGGTATCATGCCATCCCAGACAATAGAACGCAGGAGGAAAGAGAGGATTTCAGGATTATAAACCTTTCTAAGGTTTGCCTCACCCTTGAGATGAAATTTGCTAAGGTTTCATCAGTGTTTTGGCGAAGAGAGTTAATAGGGACTGAGGCCTCTACTGTGGTTGGGGTTAATCTTTCCCATGCTTGTGTTGCGCAGATGCGTACCTGTTCAAAATAACCGGTTGGAAACTTGGCTTCTGCCTGCTGAGTTCCAGATTCAAACTCTCCTGCTCCAAACAATGCATCAAAATTCCATGCTATCTGTTTGTTGCTATTTTCCTGAGATTGTCTAGAGCATTCATCACGGAAGTATGCTGTCCATTGTAGGTAGAGGGGGTCTGGGAGTGCAGCACAAACCAGGTCTTTCCAGTCCTGGGGGGTGTTAAGGTGCTGGTAAAAACTCCTTAAAATGGACTTAGTCCATGGAGCATGAATTCCGTCTTCCCTGACCGCTTGGCGGAGTTCTCTGATTTCTTTAGAGGAGTGTGGGTGCCACACCTGAGGATTTTGTCTAGTTGGGGCCACATTTACTGGGAAGGTGTGTATTTGGTTCGATGACACTGGGGAGAGATCTACGGAAGTGGAAGGTGCTGTAGTGGCAGGGGAAACTGAACACTTATCTACGGGGATGGAGCTCTTGGGGTGGACTGCAAATGGTTTAAGGTCCTTAAATGCTGAAAAAATATCCTTTAACTCTCGTATCTCAGCCACAAGGTCTCTTAATGATGAGGTGTCAGCAGGGGGAGGAGTCGAAGGAGAGGAAGCCACAGGGTCTCTTAATGATGAGGTATTAGCAGGGGGAGGAGTCAAAGAAGCAGAAGCCACAGCAAGAGAAACCAAACCCGTGTCTGTGGGGATAGCTGGGGGAGGGGTCAAAGGAGCGGCAGAATACGTGTCTGCGGGGGCAGCGGGGGGAGGGGTCGTGGAAGCAGAAGCCGCTGCAGAAGAAAGCAGACACGTGTCTCCAGGGGCAGTGGGGGGAGGGGTCGTGGAAGCGGAAGCTGCCGCAGGAGAAACCGAACACGTGTCTCCAGAGGCAGCGGTTTTGGGGCTGACTGCAGATCGCTTAGGGTGTTTAAGTCTTAAGCAAATATCCTTTAACTCCCGTATCTCAGCCTCAAGGTCACTTAACCTTTTGGCAGGAGGCCTTGTACATATCCTGAAAATAGTAAATATAGCCATGAGAACCCACGGTGTATCGAAAATTAAAGCATCTCTGAGATCGAAAGCCTGTCCCAGGAGAGAAGGATAGAATGTCTGGGACACCTCCTCATAAAACGGAAAAAATCCCATGGTGGAGGGAAACGCGGGGCCACAGAGGCGGGCGGATGCCACTTACCTGTGTCTGGGCGGCTTTTCTGGACCTCAGGCTGGGCGTGAGTGCGGGACACGTAGGGCGCCAGATGTTGTTGTGCGTGGGCCGCGGAGAAGAGAGAGAGGGGGTCCAGAGCGAAGAGGAAACGCAAATCTTTATTTGCGCTGGCACCTCAGAGTTGGGTGCTAGAGAGGCAGGTTGGGCCACGTGGAGGTAGCGAAAATGGCCGCCTCACGCAGTAACATTTCCTGCATCTGAACACCTACCGGAGTGAAGCGCTGGCAAGAGTGCGAGGTGTGGAAGAAGAAGGGCTTTTATAGGAGTAGTTTTCGCGAGAATGGGAAGGGGGAGGAGTAACCATAGCACTCCAGGATAGGATAATAACTCTCGTGAGAATGGGAGGGGGGAGGAGTAACCAAAGCACTCCAAATATCGCGGGGATATAGACAATGCCCTGAGGGCACAACATGGCTGAACAGGCACTCTGAGAATGTCCCAACTCTCGGGGGAACTAGCAGTAGCCTGAGGGGACAACATGGCAGATGTGACTGCATTGGCACAATTTCCCAGCAATTCAGTATGTTTTAAGAGAGGAAAGACATACCCCAATAACTATAATGAAACATAGAAAACATTTCGAATTGCACGATAGCTCGAGCAAGAAAATATTAAACTACAATATAGAATGAATAAAGAGCATGTGTGTATTAGGGGATTGTTATACTAACAATTATGCAAAACAGCAATGTAGTGAGTGAAATTTAATCCACGAATTTTAATTAAGTGATCTACCTTCTGTAATGCCTTTATGGTGGAGAATGAATGAATGAAATGGAAATTCATGTAAATTCTGAATGAACTCTTGTGTGTGTTTACAAATTTCAGAAGTTGATAAAACTGCAGCTTTGTTTTCTTTATTTGGACTTATCTCTGCCACTCCTGGTTTCAGAGCCATGCTTATGATTTTGGTTTTGTTTCAGTTGAAGTGAACTTGAGGTTTCCCCGAGAAAACCAGATAGCGCTCAGAAGAGAGAAAGGGGAGGGCAGAGGAAGAAAGCTAATAATAGTTTCAGTGTGTGGGAGATGTACCTGATGTGGAACTAAAGAAGTTATGAATAGTGAGAGCTGAGATAAAGAAGAGCTAAGAATATGTAGAGACTCTTTTGAGGAGGAAAAAAAGTAGTAAGAAAAGGACTGCACTCTAAGGTGTAATCAGAGAAGCTTCCTGGAACACCCTCATTGTGTGCTGAAGGCAAATAGAGCCTTATTCATATTTTAGAGTGCTTGTAAAAAGGATGCTCATTCGGGAGTCGGGCGGTAGCGCAGCGAGTTGAGAACATGTGGCGTGAAGCGCAAGAACCGGTGTAAGGATCCCGGTTCGAGCCCCGGCTCCCCACCTGCAGGGGAGTCGCTTCCCAGGCGGTGAGGTAGGCCTGCAGGTGTCTTTCTCTCCCCGTCTCCCCTCCTCTCTCCATTCCTCTCTGTCCTATCCAACAACGACGACATCAAGAACAACAACAATAATAACTACAACAATAAAACAACCAGGGCAACAAAAGGAAATAAATTTTTTTTTTTTAAAAAAAGGATGCTCATTCAAGCCCATTAACGTTGGTACAATATTAGCAGACTAATCAGCACTGCCATTGGACAACAACTGGCTCTGCAGTTTGCTGCGCAGGGCCGGCAGCGACTCCCGGATGTGGTTAGGCTGTTGCTGGTTGAGCTCTTCTGCAGATGCAGGGTCCCCAGGCGCCCGGCCATGTGCGGGTAGTCGGGGTGCGACAGGAAGAACTTGTGCTCAGCCCCCCACGCCAGAGTCAGTCATGTGCTACTAAATACCAGCCTTGATGCAAACGAGTGTTTGTACGCATATACTTTTAGCATTACATATTCATCATATTTCTGTTTTATGGTCTTAACAGTTTTGGGGTAGAAGTATATTCTCAATTGTGTTTTATTTATAAGAAGCTCTTTATCTTTCTTTTATAAAAGCATAATCTACCTTTACTCATAGATAATAATGATTTAATAAATAAGTTGATACTCAAATCTTGTTTTAGTTAAATAACTTAAAATTACTCTTCAGATCTCTTATTATAGGCAGGATTGCAAGATAGGCTGATTTCATTTTACTTCTCCTGTTTTCAGTTAAAGGTGCTAATGAACAGTAAAATGACCAAAAATAAAAATAAATGACCAAATACAATGAAGAAAGAGCAGAATCAGGAAATAGAAATTATAAGTGCAGTTGTGGATACTAAAACTCTTAATTGTGGAGTCTCTGAAAATGGACAGGGGCTATTTTACTTTTTCTAAATTTATTTATTTATAAAATGGAAACACTGACATGGGTTATTTTAAAAAAATTTTTATTATCTTTATTTATTGGATAAAGATAGTCAGAAATTGAGGTGGAAGGAGGAGATCGGGAGAGAGACAGAGAGACAGACACTTGCAGCCCTGCTTCATCACTCATGAAGCTTTCCCCCTGCAGGTGAGGACTGGGAGCTTGATCCTGGGTCCTTATGCATTATAACATGGGTGCTCAACCAGGTGTGCCACCACGCAGCCCCAGGGATTATTTTTTTTAAATGAAATATTTCTTTAACTTTTGTTTTATTATTTCTGAAGTTGTGCATATATTGTAAATGAATAACATGCATTATGGCTTTTGAGTGTTCGTAGCATAGTGATATTTCTTTAATGGAAAAGTTATTGTTGGGACTTCAGGGAGGCATAGCTATGGAGTAACAGGAGCAGAACCATTCTCCCCCCAAACAATAAATATTTACAATGTTGAACCTACCAAAGCTGACCACATCTAAGACATCTGCAGAAGCACTGCAGCTTCTGCCATGAAGTTCCAGATGCTGTCACTATTGCATCCTGACTTCCCTGAGTAGATGACCTCACCAGTGTGTCCCAGAACCTCTCCTCCTTAGAGCCCTACCCCACTAGGGAAATGTAGGTACAGGCTGGGGGTATGGAGCCAACTGTTAATGCCTGTGTCCAGTAGAGAAGCAACTACAGAAGCCAGACCTCTCACTTTCTAGACCCCGTAAAGAATTTTGATCCATACTCTCTGAGGGGGTCAGTGTTAGGGGAAGATGACCAGACGGCTCTGAATCCCAACTCAATCAGGACCCGAAGAGAGAAGAATTTAAAAAAAAGGAAGGGGGAGTCGGGCGGTAGCGCAGTGGGTTAAGCACATGTGGCACAAAGCTCAAGGACCCGCATAAGGATCTGGGTTCGAGCCCCCACTCCCCACCTGCAGGGGAGTCGCTTCACAAGTGGTGAAGCAGATCTTCAGGTGTCTGTCTCCCCCCCTCTGTCTTCCCCTCCTCTCTCCATTTCTCTCTATCCTATCCAACAATGACGACATCAACAATAATAACTACAACAACAATAAAAACAAGGGCAACAAAAAGGAAATAAATAAAATTTTTTTTTTTTTTTTAAAAAGGAAGGATATTTGGAAGTAGTTATAGGTGTAGGTGTGACTTAGAAAGAAAGAGAAGGCAGGACCATAAAAGGGGGGGTGACAAATATATACAAATGTAGACAGATAGATATAGAAATAATAGTTAACCCATGTCTGCAACCTTGGGAGAACTACTTTAGCTTCCAAGGAAGGGAACGGGCACACAGAACTCTGGTGGTGGGAATGCTGTAAAATTATACCCTTGTTATAAGTTTGTAAATCAATATTAAGTCACTAATAAAATCAAAATAAAACTACGCTGCATGGTCTCTTAAAAATGCTTAGTTAGACACTTAATTCTAAATAAATATTAATTGTAATAATTAAAAGAGAAAAGTAATTGTCTACCTATGATTGTACAGAATAAAGAAAACTCTTGCTAACTTTACTGGATTTTAAAAATATCTATTAGTGATTTAATAATGAACAAGACTGTAAGGTAACAGGGATACAGTTTCACACAGTTCCCACTGATAAGCAATTCTGGTGGAATTTCGCAGGAATATCTAGGAAACTGGAGCTGGGATGAATGAAGGAAAAAGGAGTTTATTTGCAGAAACCGAGAGCTCAGATCACTCTGTAATCTCTCCGCCCAGATTCCAAGTTCATTTTCACTTATATACCTTTCAGCAGAGCGGAAGCAAGCTCGGGCTACAGAATCAGATGTGGCGATGTACAATCAGCTCTCCTTTTTTCATTTTCTCTCTCTCCCCAAATACTCAGCCCAGTTCCCCTGTGAAGGAGCGAAGCTGCTAGATTTCACGCAAAGCCCCTGGCTAGCTAACTTATGGTTTCGCCTATGCTCATTCTGATTCCCTCCTGCCCTACTTTTCTCATCTTGTTTGTCTTCTGTTTGACTTCTCTGTCACCACCACCAGAGCGCCGTGTCCTCTCCCCTTCAGTGGAAGCCCCCCTGTTCTTTATCCCTCGGGGAGGAGGGACCAAAATTCTTCATGGAGAGCAGAAGGTGGAATGTCTGGCTTCTGTAATTGATTCTTTTTTGGACATGGACATCGGCAGGTGGATTTATACCCCCCAGCCTGTTTTTGTCTTTCCCTAGTGGGGCAGGGCTCTGGGGAGGTGAGGTTCCTGGACACCTTGGTGAGGTCTTCTGCCCAGGGAAGTTAGGATGGCTGCTTGTAATTTTTTTTCTTTGTCCTTGACTTTAGGTAGTGTCACAGTGATGTGTCTTGGTGTAGGTCTATCTGAGTTTAGAAATTTGGGGGTTCTCTCTGCTTCTTGAACATCTATATCCTTATCCCATCCCAGGTTTAGGGAAATTTTCTGCTATTATTTCTTCGAATATGGTCTCTCTACCCTTCTTTCTCTCCTCTCCTTCTGATACTTGTTTTTCTGATGGAGTTTTCAATCTCTTGAAGCGTTACTGCTTCTTCTTCTTCTTCTTCTTCTTCTTCTTCTTCTTCTTCTTCTTCTTCTTTTTCCTTTTCCTCTTCTTCTTCTTCTTCTTCTTCTTCTTCTTCTTCTTCTTCCTCTTCCTCTTCTTCTTCTACTTTGAAGTCAAAGAGTGTGATCAGTTTGTCTTCTAGTTCTTTTTTAAAAAATATTTATTTTGGTCTCCAGGGTTATTACTGGGGCTTGGTGCCTGCACTATGAATCCACTGCTCCTAGAGGCCATTTTCCCCCTTTTTTTGCCCTTGGTGTTTATTGTTGTTGTTATTGCTGTCATTGTTGTTGGATAGGACTGAGAGAAATCGAGAGAGGATGGGAAGACAGAGAGGGGGAGAGAAAGATAGACACCTGCACCTGCTTCACCACCTGTGAAGCGACTCCCCTGCAGGTGGGGAGCCAGAGGCTCGAACTGGGTTCCAGTTCATGTGCTTTGTGTGCTTAACCCACTGTGCTACTGCCTCCCCACCCCCCATCTTCAATTTCTTATGTTTTCTCTTCTGCATAGGTAAGTCTACTTCCTTGACTTGTTATTTGAGACTGGAATCCATTCAGAGTGTCCTTCGTATCCTGTAACTGTTTTCCAGTTTCCCATTTTCTTGTCAAGTTTATCTCTGAAGTCATGGATTTATTTCTGAATCCATTCCTCCATATTAAATTGAGAGCTTTGTATTTCTTCAAATTTCCTGACAATGTATTCCTTAAAATCATTCTCTGGCATAAGGATCCCTGTTCGAGCCCCCGGCTCCCCACCTGCAGGGGGGTCGCTTCGCAAGCGGTGAAGCAGGTCTGCAGGTGTCTATCTTTCTCTCCCCCTCTCTGTCTTCCCCATCTCACTCCATTTCTCTCTGTACTATCCAACAACAACAGCTATGACAACAATAATAACTACAACAAGCACAATTGCCAGTCCGTGTTCAGGCACCAGATGCCTGGCTTGCTTCGCAGGCAGGAGAGAGATGACCAGGGACTCATGGCTGAGCTGGGAAGCAGTGCAATGCAATGTAGTGCCATGCTGGCTTTATTTTATGCTGGTCTTATAAGCAGAATTAGAAGCATTCCAACATTTTCCCCTTTCTTTTTAACTAATGGTCATAGTATCAGGAGTGTGGGGTGAACAGAAACCTATATCATACAGGCATTTTCAAAAGAACTGGCACAAGACATGGAGGAACAAGTAAGAGAGCAGCAGGAATCAGTGTGATGCCAAGGGGGGCGTTTCCTGCCTCAAAGGGCAAGGTCTAGCAGGTGAAAGGGCGTTTCTTGACTCTGTGGGCATCTCTTGCCTCTTGGGGCGTTTCATGCCTCAAAGGGCATTTCCTGCCTCTGTGGGCAGGACCTAGTAAGGAGAGGGGATTTCCTGACTCTGGGAGCAGGGCCTGCAGGCAAGGGAGCATGGCCTATAGAGTCCCAAGGCAGCTGGCTGCAAAGTCCATGGACTGCTGCGGTCAGTCTTTGAGAAACCCAGCAGTGTAAAGGGAAGCTGCTGTAAAGTTGTGTAAAGTGTCCAAGAGGTGTACCAGTAAGTCTGATAGAAGTGTCAGTTCAATGTCGACGATCAGGAGAATTAATGCCAGGGGATGAAACGCTGCACGTCTGTCTTGATGGGGAAGGTCAACCATTGTAATTCCGCTATTCTGTAGAGAGTGAGTTTTGGAGTCTGTGAATCAGTTTCTTCAGGTTGTACTGGGTCACATCATGGTTTTGGGGGGGATGCTGTAGTCGTGCCATCTTGTGGGTGACATTCGAGAACAGGGGTCCAAATGGATTTCCAGGGATTCTATTTGAGCAGATGCTTTTTTCATGTGAAGACTTGACAGCTGTAATTCTCTTACTTTTGAAGCAAAACTTGTAGCAGATTAGAAGTTTACTATAATTGATAACTCCATTATAATTGGTTTAAGTACCTTTAAAATTTTGAAAGTCCTTTCTAGTATGGTTTCAAGGTTGTTTAAACAGTGTAGGCACCAGATGCCCGGCCAGCTTCGCGGGTGGGAGAGAGATGACCAGGGACTCATGGTTGAGCTGGGAAGCAAAGCAATGCAATGCAGTGCCATGCTGGCTTTATTTTACGCTGGTCTTATAAGCAGAATTAGAAGCATACCAACATGCCACAAGGGCAACAAAAGGAGAAAAATAACTGCCAGGAGCAGTGGATTAGTAGTGCAGGCACCGAGCCCCAGAAATAACCCTGGAGGCAAAAGAAAAAAAAATCATCCTCTGATAGCTCTCCTGGATTTACTTCATTGAGTTTCAGTACTTCCTCTTGGTTTTGCAGAACCAGTATTTTCTTGGTTTTTCCCAGATGTTTTGGTTCCTGTTGTCCACTGGTGGTGCTGGGTTCTGCTTTGTATGTGAGTGGAAGGACCTTTGAAGTGACACAGTGCTATGGCACTTGATGTCCCTTAACCAGAGACCGAGTCTGGAGGAGGGGGCAGAATATCCCAGACTTCCTTTGCCTACAGACTTATTCCTGGAAGTAGGAACTCTGCTGTGAGATCAACATCAGTTTTCTCACCTACAGGGCAGTCTGACCCTGATCACTAGGGTCTCTATGGGAGCCGGGTCATGTTAGAGTTTGACAGGCTTCTTTCATGCCGCAAGGGTACTGTGTTCCATTTCTCAGTTCCTCTGAACAATCCCTTGGAGTTTTCTCAGAGCCTGTGGCTTCGACAGCTCTAAACTGCAGTTCAGAACCCCTTTGAAGCCACAGGGGCCCTTTAAATCTGGCATATGGATTGGAAGCAGTTGCAAATATGGCTCCCTTCAATATGGCACCACTGTTGCTTGAGTCCTCTCTCTCTCTCTCTCTTCAGTCTTGCTCCCGCTGTCCCTGCACAGTCACCAGCCTTCAGACAGATGCCCCTTTCTTTACCAGAAACCCCAGCTGTTCTTTGATGAAATTTGTTGGAGTTATTTTGTCGAACAATTTGTTTTCTGGAGGAAAACCAACATTCTTTTTTATTATTATTACTTTTATTTATTTACAAAATGGAACTATTGACAAGACCATAGGATAAGAAGGGTACAGTTCCTACCACCAGAACTCCGTAACTTTCTGTAAAGGGGTAATCATTTACTGAGTGATTGAGAATATTAGATGAGAGGAATATACTCATGTCTAAAGAATTTAGAGTGACTCTTGACACATGATAAGCCCTTACACCAGTGACTGCTATTTGGTGCTGTTGATGATAAAGACAGACCCATTTATTTATGCTGCCAGTCATCTCACGAGGTTTAGTCCAGACTATGAGAGCTCCCAAAATGAGTGGAGTCTTCATGTGTATTGTGTAGAAGAGAGGAGTCATCAGCGGCGTTTGTACTTCCCTATTTGCAACTGTGAATGAACAGATATCATTGTGTTTTTGTTTGTTTTTGACTTTGACATCTCTTTATGGAGGAAAGGTGCATTCATAGGCTATTGTCACAAGGATACAGAGCCACATTTGCTCAAGATAGCTGTCAGTATGCCTCACCCTCCAGCAAACCCTCATCATCCTCCACCATAGACCCCCAACACTCCATTAACAGCCCAATTCCCATTTCTGAGTCCCCTGATCGGCTGCAGTAGATTATAGTCTGGTGAGGTTTTCACCCTGTGTCGCAGGAATGTCATCACTTCATTTTCACCTTAGTGTCTGTGGTTATATAGTGTTGTGTCATGGGTTAAGCAGAAAGTCCCTGCTCTCTTAGTTTATCTTCCACTTCTGGCAATATTAGTTTAGATGACCAAGTAAAGGTAATAAAACACCAAACTAGGGGCCAGGCGGTGGCGCACCTGGCTAAGCACACATGTTACAGCGCTCAAGGACCCGGGTTCGAGCCCCTGTCCCCACCTGCAGGGGGAAAGCTTCATGAGTGGTGAAGCAGGGCTGCAGGTGTCTCTCTGTCTCTCTCCTCCCAATCACCCCTTCCTTCTCAATTTCTGGCTGTCTCTATCCAATAAGTAAATAAAGATAACTTAAAAATAACAACACCAAACTAGACATTTTAAGTAAGCTTTCCTAGAATGTATGTACCCTAATTGAAATTTACTAGAATGCATGACACAATAATGTAGAATTTACCACAAGGGGAATTTATCTCATATGCAATTTTAAACTAATCATGCAAGTAAAATCATAAGAGAATCATAGAGCATCAACCTAAGAAGAGTAGATTTATACTCTACAGGGATGATTAATTTAGGACAGGGAGGGAGGAGCTGGGGAGGGGAATCAATCATGTGTCTTATATAAGGCTAAAGAAAATTATCTCGTGGCTGTTGTTTAATAAAACTGGATGTGGTAGTATGAGCATGGATTCAGGAGTGAGGGAAACGTGGGCAACTGAGGCAGCTGCCTGTAAACTCCATGGCTATTAAGAATTGGGTATTTTCTTTGTTTTCTTTTCTGAATATCAGAAAATGTCAGCAGAAAGCATCATCCGATGACTACTGGCTGTAGCTCACTTTAGAATTAAGTATATGGGGTTGGATTTGGGGTGGGGAAGGGCTAGGGGTATCGAGTGGTGACTCACCGGTTGGTTAAGCACACATAGCACTAAGCGCAAGGACCTGCGCAAAAATTAATGTTTGAGGGAGTCGGGTGGTAGCACAGTGGGTTAAGCGCATGTGGTGTGGCACAAAGCGCAAGGACTGCCTTAAGGATCCCAGTTTGAGCCCTCAGCTCCCCACCTGCAGGGGAGTCACTTCACAAGTGGTGAAGCAGGTCTGCAGGTGTCTATCTATCAATCCCCCTCTGTCTTCCCCTCCTCTCACCATTTCTCTCTGTCCTATCCAACAACGATGGCATCAATAACAACAATAATAATAACTACAACAATAAAACAACAAGGGCAACAAAAAAGGGAATCAATAAATATTTTTTAAAAATTAGTGTTTGAGCCCCAGGCTCCTCACCTGAGGGGGGGGGGCGGGGAACACCTTGAAAGTGGTGAAGTTATGTGCCTAGTACACAGTGGGACATATAGCAGGCACTTTGTAGTTGTTAACTATCTTTTTTCTCCTGAGTTTTGGAAAGGAAAAGAAATTCTCAGACTGCTTGATACTCATGCTGCTTCAAAAACAAAACAAAACAAAACAAAACAAAACACAATTTACCCTGTTTTCTATTCAGTATCTTTCTTGTACTCTGGTTGCTTACTTGCAGAATTATAGTCTTAGCAAAGAAAACAGCACATTTTGCAGCATATCTTTTCTGAATTTAAATGTATAGTTATTTATCTAATAGAATTTTTGAGGTGTATAAAAGAATTAGCTTTAGAGCTATGTGTATCATGTAATCCAAACTTCTCTGCCCTATCTACATGAATTTACATTTATGAAACACTTGAGGAATAAAAACTACAAGCACACTTTTTTCCCTGAGATTGTGGTTGATTTTTTTAGTTCTACTTATGCTTTTAATATTTGAATTTTTATGAATATGAATTGCATTTTTAGTAAAAATTAAAACTTCTGAAAGAACTAAGTATAAGGCTAAGTCTCTATTTTCAAAATGATTTATTCTCTGGAATCATAGAAACTCTCAGCCATTTCTCTGTTTACTTACTAAGAAGACATAAAACCAAGGAACCAGGACTGTAGTTCTCTGTAGCTCTTTTTCTAGAGGATAGTTTCTCTCTCTCTTCCTCTCTCTGTCTCTCACTCTTAATCTAGAGTGGGCAAGTCATGCAGGCACCATGCCCCAGTAATACCTGTGGTGACAAGGAAGAGGAGGAGGAGGAGAAGGGGAAGAAGAAGAATGAGGAGGAGGAGGAGGAGAAAAAAGAGGAGGGAGAGAGGAGAAAGCCAAATGTTCTGAGAGTACATCCTTTATTTGTATGGGATCCAAGATGTGCTTCCCAGTAGTGGGGGGAAACAAAACCTGATCAGTTGAGTATTGTCAAGAAAATCTCCAACAGGAGGCTTCTCCCCATAGAGCTCACGTTCAAACTCCAGGTTCAAACCCTGGACCCATATGGGAACACCATGCATGGAAGTGAAGGAAGCCCCGTGGGTCATGGAACAGTGCTCTCCTTCATCTGTTTATCTTTCTCAATCTGAGATGCCAAAAGAATGAAAAAGATCATCCCCCAATGCAGCAGAGTTGCACATGCATGAGGCTCCAACACCGAAAGGAAAAACGCCAATAATTTTACCAATTTAAACTCCTATCTGATATTCAACTCAGCTGTAACACCATGATTTATGTGCTTGTCTTTTGGCTCTTCGGGATTTTCTAGTCTACATAATATTACTCTTTATAATTAAGAGTATTTCAAATAGGTAGTATGAAATATTTTTTATTTTAATCTTATGAGATACTGTGTGATAGTTTTAAAGGCTTTTCTCCACAGGGTTTGTTCTTTTGTTTCAGTTGGGAAGGAACTAACCAAAGCAGGTGTTGTTTTAAATTGTTCTGTGAGATGGTGTTTTTCTAATAGTCTTCCTCAGTATTTCTAAAAATATACACAGTGGATCTTGAGAAAAATGTAAAGCTTCCCAATATGGCTCTTTTAGCTGTGTGTTTTTCTTTCCAAAATCAAAGGCTTGTGACTCCTAAGTATGTTCCCAAGGGCATGCTAACCTCCCCCCCCCCCTCATTTTTTCCCCTCCCTCAGTCTCCTAATTGCATTTTTATATTGTATAATTGTATTTGTCCTTTGTATACATAAATATACAAACTATTTAAAAATAAATTCCCTTTAGTGGCTGATTAGTTTTATGCATTTGAATTGGATAGTGATAAGAGGTCACAGGTCTTGTAACTATATCTAGAAATTAGGAAATTCCTTAGAGATCATACCCTTTTGACTAGGTTCACTCTCACCCCAGAAATAGCTTAGTTTCCACAGTCCTCCATCCTCCTGACAAGTGTTTTGAAGAATCCAGACAAGTGAATAAAGCAATACTTTTTGAGGTTTATTTTTCTTTAAAAAATATAAACCATGTGTTAGTATTTTGCAGACAATTAAGAGCAACCACCTCAGGGCCCTGGTTATAGTTCTTTTGCTGCTGATTACGTTTTCCCCTGGTGGTGATTAGTGAATGTACAAATGCAATCACTTGGTGGGGCTTAATCACTCATAGCAGAGAGAAGTTAGCTATCCAGAAACAGGAACTGGAGCTTGTCGAACTTCCATGAACTTTATTTTAGTAATAGCACAATGAAATAACATAGAAAATTGTAGACCAAATTAAGACTATTGAGTCATACAAGAAAAACTATAATTTAAAAGAAATGGACAACTTGAAGCAACAAACTTGGGTGACTTGTCTGTTGCTGACATTGTGTGTGCTGTCTGTGGCACAGGTAGTTCTTGGGTGACTTGTCTGTTGTTGCCATGTGTGTGCTGTCTGTGGCACAGGTAGTTCTTGGATGAACGTCCACCAGTGCAGTGGGGGTTAGACTTGAGCTCGACTCCCTTTTCCTTTTCCAACACATCACTGGGAGCAAAGGGGGAGTGGAGTGGAGTGCTTGCATTTGGGGGCAGTGCTGTATTCCTTCCCAGTAAGCTGCCTTTCAGGGCCTGAATGGGTGAGCGGGAAGCCTGGGGAGCAACTCCAAGTCTCTTATGAAGAGAAACTACAGGTGCTTGAAAGAGGAGGCCAACTGGTTTTTCAGGGCAAGCAGGATCTTGGTGAGGGGCTGGTCATCAGACGTGGAGTTCAAAAGCTCAGCTCAGTAAGTTTCACCAGAGGATCAGCCTCTCTTTGGAGATTATTGTCAACATCTGCCGGGCTAGCGTGGGGGTGCCTCTTCCCAGGCGAGTACTCTCTGGATTGGAGAGAACTCAACCGGAGCCAGCCTGGGCTGCTACTCACTTGGTGACACGAAGGAGATGACTCAAGAACAGACTCGTGGCTGTAGCAAGGCAATACAGTTCCTTTATTGATCAGAGAGCCAAAGCTTTTAAAGGGCAGACTCGGAAGTGGCAAGTCGGAAACGGAAATGGCTAGGAAAGGGTCGGAGAAAGGCAAATGGGGCTGGAAAGGTAGGAACTTCCTCAGCAACTGTTTTAACTGGTGGGATTAAAAATACCCAGGAGGCAGGGAGGGTCTTGAGGGTAGAAAGAAGATACATCAAAGGAATGGAATGGGTGGGGATCTTTCAGGCAAAACAATGATTATGTAGATAGGCCATAGTATCAGAAATGCAGGGTGGAGCTGGGGGAGCTGGCTTAATGTTTTAAGGAATGCCAGGCTCCTGGAGGCAGAAAAATGCAGGGTGATTTGTGAGGCTCCTCACAATTTCTCGACAAACATCTATTTATTTTGTGGGAGAGTCTGAAGGAGTGACCAGAGCTTGGCTCCAGTGCCTGCAGCACTGAGGGTCAGACTTCATGTTGTACACATGCTAGTCAGGACCTGTGCTCAATCCCACTGAGCCCCCTGCCAGCCCCACTGCTTAATTTGTTACTATTATTATTTTTATTGCTGTTAGGGATATTGCTGGGGCTTGGTGTTGGCACTCCAGATGGCCATCCCCCCTCCTTTTTTTTTTTTTTTTTTTGCTATTTGTCTTTCTATTTTATTTGGTAGGAAAGAAATTGAGGGGAGGGGGATCAGAAAGGCATAGAAACAGAAAGACACCCGCAGACATGCTTCACAGCTTGTGTAGCATCCCACCCCTTGTAGTTGGGGAGCAGGGACTTGAACCTGGGTCCTTGTGCATGGTAATGTGTGCGCTCAACCAGGTGCGCCACCGCCCACCTCCTCCCCATTGCTTTATTTCATACCAAATTCATTAATGTAAAAATCAAAGTGGTTATCTTCTCTAGCCTTCCAGTCCAGATTTATGTTGATTTTCTCTTTGTTTTCCTTTCTTGTCATCGGCAGGGCTTCACTGTTCTAGGCAGACTTTTTTTTTTTTTCCATATAATAAGAGAGGGACACACACAGAGAGGGGATACACCACCACACTGAAGCTTCCTCTGGATCGTTGGGGGTGAGCTGTCTTGTTGGTCATTACTGCCAGGTCCCCTGCATTGGTTGATGCTGTGGTCTATTTACATAATCACTGTTTTGCCTGAGACCCACCCTGCCTGCAGGGTATTGTTTTAATCCCATTGGTTAGAACCTTCACAACAGCTGCTATGGAAGCTTTCTATGCTCACAGCTCGTTTTTTGCTCCACCCCCTCTCCTAGCCATTTCATTTTCTCACTTGCCACTTCCAGTTAAAGAGATGTATAAAAGGCTTTGTATCTGATCAATAAAGGAAATTGCATTGCATTGCGTTCCCACTCAGCCATGTGTTCCAGAGTCTCTCTCTCTCTCTCTCTCTCTCTCTCTCTCTCTCGGCAGCTAACCCGGCACTGTCTCGCCAGTCACTTTCTGTCTTCAATCAGTAGACTGTCGTAGCTTGTCCAGCAGCGTCATGGGGTTAACACTTAAAGTCCCACATTCAGAAAAAGCCCTCCATCCTCTGAGATCTTTCTATCCTGAGGGCATGACTGGTCATGCTATTCTCTTTCTTTGCATAACCATTATGCTCTCTTCCCCACCCTACACCCTGAGCTCTTTAACTGCTGCTGCATGGGAGGAGGGTGGGGCATGCATTCTCACTGCCTTGTGGGCCAGTGCCCAGGCTGGGCCTGGCTGGGTGTGCAACCCAGGACGCAGTTTCAAGGAGGAAGAGTGTTGCTACATCTCAAGGGTGCCCAGATATCACTGTTCTGGGCATCTACGGCTTCATAACAAACGGTGACGACATGCAGAAGCTTACAGTGCTTCTTTATTTGTCTTGCCTGGTTTCTGTGGGTTAGGGACTGGAGAGAGACTTGCTACCTATTCAGACTCCCAGAGTAGGGTTAGTGGTTACATCTACAGAAGCTGGTCAGACGCCTCTGTCTTCAGGCCTCACTCGTGCCATGGTCGTCCTCCCTTCTAGAAGTTTGATGTTTACCGACCAGACTGCTGAGGATTTCAGAGCAAGTGCTCCACCCAATGTCATATGAGATTGTACTGCAAGCATCATTTATGGGCCAGGTGTGACTAGGATGAACCCTAAGAGTCAAGGCAGAGGGGGAGCATAGATCCTACATCTTGACTGCTGTAATGTGAATGCCAGAACATATTGGGATACAATCTTGCAGGCGTTTGGGGACAATACAGTTTACCACAATTACCTTGGCACCCAGATACAGTTTTTTTTTTTTCATTAATAAAAGTAGCAGAGTTGTTAAGATGTTTCCTCATGAATTTTCATAAAGCAATTTTCATTTGCAATAAACGCAAAAAGGTCAACCTGTAAATGTTTCTTGAATCGTTCTGAAAACCCTTGCTTATGACTGTTTTTCTGGAATGAAAAGAAGTATCCCCTCCATCAACAAATGCATGATATGTATTTATTTTTACATGAAATAGATTTTACAGGAAGTATATATATTTGAAACATGTATATTCCTTTTCCCTAGCTAGGAAAGTAGGTAGATAAGGATAACAAAAACTCATTTGCTTCCATGCTAAGAAAGGGAAGTTAAGAATCGTGTATATTAGGGGGCTAGGTGGTAGCGTACTAGGTTGAATGCATGTTACCATGTGTAAGGACCTGGGTTCAACTCCCAGGTTCCCACCTGAAGGGGGAAAGCTTCACAAGCAGGGCTGCAGGTGTCTGTCTCTCCTCTCTATCTTCCTCTTCCGTCTCAGTTTCTCTCTGTCTCTATCCAATAAATAGATAAAATAAAAATTGTGGTTCCTGGCGCTCTGGCTTATTTCTGCTCTACTGTGTCTCTGCCACTGTGACACATGAAACTTACGGATTCTTTCTCATCGCTACCAGGGTCTCACTTCAGAGTGATGGAAATTGAGATTTTAAAAAAATCTGCTGTTTGGGTTAAGTTAAAATGTACTGTTCTAGCGATGTGTCAGGAAGACATGCTGCATCTTGTTAATTATTACTTATTTTTATTCTTTTTTAATGAGAGGGGGAATGTTACAGAAAGAAAGATACATACAGACAGAGGCCAAAGCTTTGCTCAGCTTTGGCTTATGATGGTACTGGGGGATTGAACCTGGGACTTCGGAGGCTCAGGCATGAAAGTCCTTTTGCATAACCATTATACTGTCTTCCCAGTCCAAGTCTTGCTTTTTGGGGGTCAGCTTATTATTTGTTGTATTTCTTTCTTTCATTCTTTTTCCCTTTCTTCCTTTCTTTAAAAATGTTAATATGATTTAATAATGATTAACAAGATTGTAAGATAACAAGGGTATGCTTCCACATAGTTCCCACCACCAGAGTTCCATGTCCCATCCCCTCCACTGGAAACTACCCTATTCTTCCCTGTGGCCCAAAATTCTTTATGGGGTGCAGAAGGTGGAAGGTCTGGCTTCTGTAATTGCTTCTCCATCAAATCATGTTTTTGACTTGATACATGTTTCATATCGCAACTTTTATGATTCTGACATTCAATTTCCCCCCCTAAATTCATCATTTTATTTTATTAAAGAAAATGCTAAATATTTTTCAGAAGGGAAGCAGAAAGATTGTCAGCACTTGTTTAAAAAGACAATTTGTGTGTTTGAATTGTAGAACTACTGTAATACAGTCCAGCTCGATTCTGGAATTGATTACCGGAAAAGGGAACTTCCAGCTGCAGGAAAACTCTACTACCTGTAAGTTTAAAAAAATTTTGAATTTTCCAACTTTGATATCTAATAGTTAATCAGGAAAAGCAAGAAGGGTAATTATCAGAAAATGAAAGGCTAGTTCTGAAGCCCATGATTTTAGAAATAGAAAGCGTTAAGTTCTTTTCAATTGTTTTTTTTTTTTTTGCCACCAACATTTGCATGATTCATAATGTGTGATTGGATGAAACCCTAATTAGCTTGTTTTTTTTTTGGGGGGGGGAATGATGACAGATGGCTAGGAAGTAATGAGTATCCTCTTAAATAAGAGACTGTGGTATTAGGAGAATGTCTTTACTGTGATAAAGTAATTAATTATTTGTGAGCGCCTTCTGACAAATGTGCAATTTCTGTCTGTTCCCTACCTCCGTCCCCAATTGTTGCTTTTTTATTTTGTTAGGCAGTCTGCTTGTATTTACCACTGTTGACTGACTTCCATACGTAACTATTTATAAAATATATAAATATATATTTGAAATATATTGCATATATACATACACACACACACACACATATATATATATATATGCAAGTGCCACTGGAAATACTTTGTCTCTTCAAAGCAAAGATTCTCTCGAGTTGGAACATTTATAATAGATGTATTCAGCTCATGCAGTTGATGCTGAAACACAAGCAGAGTTTGTTTTTAAAATGTCATTTGTGAGAACCTGAGAAGGAGAAAATGCTTTGCAAATGCGAACTGCTGTTCAGTGTGTGCTGCCTGTGTTTGGCACATAGTGGGCTCTCAGGAAACAGCCCTGCCTAAGGCTAGTTGTGATTTAACTCAAAGGCATATTTCGGCTCATTTAAATTTTGATGACAACGTGCATATGAGAGGTTCAGAAAAGTTCACGTCTCTGCCACCTTGTAAGCAGAAGTACTTTACTGTTTTTAAAGCAGAAATTAGCTAGAAAAATCACATAATTAAAATTGCATACTTTACAGTGTACCAAGGGGACTATTTAAGTTTATTATTCAGATTCTGGTGATTACTATAGGAGGTTCTTCATCTGCCCTTAAGTACTTTGTCTTTAAAGTACTTTATAATTTTAAAAAATTCTGCAGCACTTTTTTTTTTTTTTTTGTGCTTCAACTTGGATTCTTTCCCCTCCCCTTCCCCCTCCCTTTGCATCCAGTTTCTTTTATGTTTGTGTATTCTGGTCTTCTTATTTTTCTGATATTCTTAACTTTTCTCTCATTCTTTGCTACCTACTTCTGGATATTCCAGATGTATGGTACTTAGAAATCAGTTTATTAATTCTTCTCAAGGAAGGTACTCCTTATCTCCTGTTTCCCTGCAGAATATATCCTTATGTACAAGAGTGAAAACATGTCCTAATAGGCAGTTCCTTTTTTTTTTTTTTTTTAATTTTGTTTTACCAGAGCACTGCTCAACTCTGGCTTATGGCGGTGCAGGGAATTGAACCTGAGAACTTGGAGCCTCAGCCATGAGAGTCTCTTTGCATAACCATTATACCATCTCTTCCACCTTGGCTGTTCCTTAAATAAAGGCGGTAGGCTGGGGATTGGAGGGTAGTTCACCCAGCAGAGCACACACTATACCGTGGAAGCACCGGGGTCCGAGCTCCTCACCCATCACATGACACACCATGCGATGCAGAGGCTTCACACACTGGTGTGGTGCTGTGGTTTCTCTCCTTCTCCTTCTAGCTCTCTCGCCCCCTCTCCGTCTTGGTACAGACAGCGAGTCCAGGAGGCTAGGGGCAAAACAGACTGTAGATAGGTTGCAAATCATGAAACTGTTATTCCCAGCCATAGTGTCATCAAGGGTTCAGTGGAACCACAGGAAGTGGGACAACTGCTTTTCTTGCTGGATAGCCATATTCCCTGTGACTGCCCTATATAGCAGAAGTTCTCCCCCTTTCTAATGAGAAGAATATAATTCTAACACATGAAACTCAGGTTTGTGTTTAAAACAGGCACTGAAGGAAAATAATTTAAAGAAAAAGTTGTAGAATATGGGAAGCTAGAATCTGCAAAGTATATCATGAAACAGTGGGATGGCGGGCTGGGCAGACAGCATAATGGTTATGTAAAAGACTTTCAAGACCGAGGCTCTGGCATTCAATTCCCAGCACCATCATAAATCAGAGTTTTGATCTCTCTTTTTCCCCTGCCCCCACCTCTCTTTTTCTTTCTGTATCTCTCTTTCACTAAAGAAAAAAAAAACACTAGTTGAGTGCACATATTACAATGTGCAAGGACATGTGTTCAAGCCCCCAGTCCCCACATGCAGTAGGGAGACTTCATGAGTAGTGAAGCAGTGCTGCAGGTGTCTCTCTGTCTCTCTGCCTCTCTGTCTTCCCCTTCCTTTCAACTTCTGGCTGTCTCTATCCAATAAACAATAAAGATAATAAGAAATTAGAAAAAAAATTCAGGGGAGTCAGGCAGTAATGCAGTGTGTTAAGCACGTGTGGCGCAAAGTGCAAGGACCAGTGTAAGGGTCCCAGTTTGAGCCCCAGCTCCCCACCTGCAGGGGAGTCACTTCATGGGTGATGAAGCAGGTCTGCAGGTGTCTATCTTTCTCTCCTCCTTTCTGTCTTCCCCTCCTCTCTCCATTTCTCTCTATCCTATCCAATAACGATGACATCAATAACAACAACAATAAAACAACAAGGGCAGCAAAAGTGAATAAATAAATAAATATTAAAAAAAAATAATTCAGACATGCAGGGAAAGCTCTGGAAGGTCTGCCTTGTCCATGCCATGCCCACCACTACGCTGGCCACCAGAGAGGTGTCGAAGAGGAGGAGAAGAACAGGCCGAGGTTGCGGTGAGCATGCAGAGTGATGGCTCTGGACACTATGGCAGAGAATAGTGTGTTTAATAAAGAAAAAGGCAGGGTTTATATGGGGTAAAAAGGTGCTGGGGCAGGGTGCCAGGGCAACAAGCCGAATAGGGGCAAACGTTTGACAGCAAGAACCAATCAGATATTTTTAGACTCTAGCTTCCTTCTAACGACTCCGGCTCTTGACTTCCCCTTACCCGTGGCATAGGACTTAAGAATAAGGAAGGGGCTCTTCGGGTTTATCCACATTCCATTGAGCAAAATCAGGTTTATCCAGACCAGGTGGAGGGGGAACAGTTGCAGCCTCCGAGTCTAACAAGATGGTGGTCAAGGAGGGGTGGGGAAGCTTATAGGTAAACGCCTTCCATCCTCACAGAGAGGTATCTGGGGTGCTATCTTTTTTTTTTTTTTTTAATATATTGCTATATCTGGTTTGTTAGAATTTTGTTCAGTATAACAGTGCAGATCTGGAAGCAACCCAGATGTCCAGTGATGCCAGGCTAGCGACATGAGAGAGATGACCCAGGAACCGAGCTGGTGGTGGTGAGGCAGTTCAAATCTTTATTCATCCGAGCACCCCCGAGTTGGGCGGTATCACAGCGGGTTAAGTGCACATGGCACAATGCGCAAGGGCCGGCATAAACATCTCTTCTGAGCGTCCCCACTCTTCAAGGTCGGAAAATGGAATTCAAAAGTCGAAAACGGAGGTGACTTGGCAATCCCATACATGGTTAGGAAAGGGTCAGAGAAAGGTAAAAGGGGGCTGGGAAAGGTAAGAACTTTCTTAGTAACTGTTGTGAGGGGTTTAATTGGTAGGATTAATAATACCCTGCAGGCAGAGAGGGTCTTGAGGGTAGAAAGAGAATATATCAAATGAGCAGAATAGGGAGGAGGCCTTTAGTCATTTGTTAGACAAAGCAGAACATTGATATGGAGATAATAGGAGAGTGGGCCATTGTATCAAGGAATGCAGGGTGAGGCAGGCGAGCTGGCTTAATGTCTTAAGGAATGCTGAGCCCCTGGGAGCAGAAAAATGCAGGGTCTCTGGAGACAGGGAGTAAGCTGACAGGGAGGCAGAGAACTGAGGTCAGTACCTCTCCCAAGCTCAACCTCAGAGAGGGAGAGTCTGACAGGGAGATTTGTTTCCTCAGTTCCCCATTTTTCAATGGGAAAAGCCTCGCCACACTCAGCCTGGTTCTCACAGTGTTCCCAGCACAGTGACAGATGAGTGATCAGGAAAGTTGTGATATTAGGGGCCAGGTGGTGGTGCACCTAGTTGAGAGCACATATAACACTCCTTTTCTATACCTCAGATGGAACTTGAAGGAATCACATTAAGTGAGGTAAGTCAGACAGGGAAGGACAAATACTCAATGATCTCACTTATATAGGTGGCGCTTAAGAAGCAAGTCAAGAGCAGGGAAACCCAGGGTGAAGCTGGGACTGGGTGGGGTGTAATGTAGCAAAGCCAAGGGTTCTGGACCAGGGGCTCTGGTGGTGTGGGTGTCTAGTACACGATAGATAGTGAAGTCAAGAAGGACTTGGGTTGTTGATGGGAGGGGCGTGCAAACACCTATTACGGGGAGATCAGACACTGTACTTGGGTGTCAGCATCTGTCTTATAATCATCATTTTCCCAATAAAATGTTTTTTTTTTAAAAGAAAGGAATTAAGAGGGCACACCTGCTAGAGCGCACACATTGCTGTGTGCAGGTGCCAGAGTCTGAGCTGTACATGCACACCCACCTGTCCTGAGGGTTGCTGGGGGCAAGCTTCCCACTCTCAACCTGCCCACCTTCACAAGTGGTGAAGTGGTGCCATAGGTTTCTTTTTCTTTCCCCCACTCCTTCCCCTTCCCCTCTCAATTTCTCTCCAACCTATCAAATAAAAATAAAATACAAAATTAAAGGAAAGGAAAGGAAAAAAATGACCACAGGGAACAGAAGATTTGTTGTGTAGTTACTGAACCCCAGCGATACCGTGGTGGCAATGAATTAAAATTTAAAAGGAATTAAAATTATCTCAGAAGTGGGCAAAAGAGGGTCAGGCAGTAGCACGCAGTGGGTTAAGCACACATTGTGTGAAGCACAAGGACCGTCGTAAGGATTCTGGTTCGAGCCCCCAGCTCCCCACCTTCAGGGGAGTTGCTTCACAGGCGACTTTCTCTCCCGTTCTCTGTCTTCCCCTACTCTCTCAAATTTTCCCTGTCCTATCCAACAACAACAAGGGCAACAAAATGGAAAAAATGGCCTCTCGGAATGTGGATTCATAGTGCAGGCACCGAGCCACAGCAAAAAAAAAAAAAGTGGGAGAAAAATATTAGATACATACATAAAATCATAAATAGCACTGTCATGAATACACACACACACACACACATATATACACCTATATACCTTGAATTCTGTTAACATTTCTGATTTAGTTTTCTTTTTTCTTTTCTTTTTCTTTTTTTTTGTGCCTCCAGGGTTATTGCTGGGGCTCGGTGCCTGCAGTACGAATCCACTGCTCCTGGAGGCCATTTTTCCCATTTTGTTGCCCATGTTATCATTATTATTGTTGTCATTGCTATTGTTTTGGTTGGATAAGACAGAGAGAAATTGAGAGAGGAGGGGAAGACAGAGGGGAGAGAGAAAGGTAGACACCTGCAGACCTGCTTCACCACCCGTGAAGCGACTCCTCTGCAGGTAGGGAGTTGGGGATTCGAACCGGGATCCTTAGGCCCATTCTTGTGCTTAGCCATGTGCGCTCACCCCGCTGCTCTACTGCCGACCCCCTGATATAGTTTTCTTACTGTCTAATTCTGGTAAGAAAGCTTACTCACTTCTTCCATAAGAGATTGTAGTGTGCCATGCTATATTTTAAAGTTTTTTAAAACTACATTTATTTGTTTGTTTGTTAGTGATAGGAAAGAGAAAGGGATAGAGCATTACTCTAGCATATTTGGGGCCAGAGATGAAACTCACGACCTCATGCTTGAGAGCCCACCACTTTATCTACTGCGCCACCTCCAAGACCACTGCTTTACCTTACTGGAACATGTGTTTGCCTTTGCTTACCTCTGTCTAAACATCTGGACCTAGTTCTTGAATATGCAAATTCATACCAGCCCCATTGACACCCCAACTGCCAACTGTGAGAAGAAAAGCAAGATCCTCGTTTCCCTCTAGGTAAGCACCAAACATTATCAGAGTCTCATACCAGTGGGATCCTATGTAATACCTTTAGCTCAGTGGAAGTATTATTTATTCACTATTTTATTAGCACTAATAAATTTATTATTGCCAAATGCCAATTAAAGTCTTCACAAAACAAAGTTAAGTACTATCCAGAATTACCACAAGTTTTTAAACTAACCAAAAAGTTGATATGGAACCATTTCTATGGCTCCTAGTACTGTCTGGGTTGCAGAGAAATGGGTGAGTGTGAGACTTTGTGTGCTTGCACATAGGCGGACTGCTCAGATGTTCCTTTCTTCTGTCCTCCGTCAGACTCTCAGGCATGAGATTTCCTCACCCCTGAGTTGCTTTATATTGTACTGAAATTAGAAACCACAGAGTACTTTTCTAGTTTCCAGGTATTTTGACCCATTCCTAGAAGTTCTTAATCTCCTATAAAACAAAAGTCTCATATAAAACAAAAACACCTTCCTTCTTGGTTGCTTGGTGGGTGGACTCAATAAAATTCCCTGTGGTTTGCCGAAACCTAACCAGCTCACACTGGGCTCCTGCTTGCCGGGGGCCGAATGGGTACCTGGGTACAATGAGGAAACTGCGTTTGAAGACCATCAGCCTATAGCCAGAAATAAGCCAGCCTCTTCCTCCTCCTCTTCTTCTTCCTCCTCCGATTCATTGTCCTCTTCCTTCTCCTTTTATTTCTTTTTGTCTCCAGGCAGACATTGCTTAATCCCTCACATTTTATTACTGCCAACACAGTCAAGAGAGAAATGGGTCGAGTATTGCATTCTTGACCTAATCGGTAAGAGGGTAGGAGGGTGAGAGGTCTGTGCAGATTGTCCTAAGAGGAGACATTAAACAGACTTTATTATTTCTCTGTCTCCTCATTATTCTTATTTTATTTCTTTTCTTTCTTTCTTTCTTTTTTTCTTTTTTTTTTTGCTACTAGGGTTATTGTTGGGACTCAGTGCCTACACTATGAATCCACAGCTCTGGTAGCCATTTTTCCTCTTCTTATATTTGATAGGACAGAGAGAAATTGAAAGAGGGGGGGGAGTTAAAGAGGGAGAAAGAGAGACATTTGCAGGCTTATTTCTGATTTATTTATTTCAAGCCCTACTTGCAGCATCCCCCCTGCCTCCCCCCCCCCCAACACACGCAGGTGGGGACCAAGTCCTTGAACTTGGATCCTTGTGCATGGTGACATGTGTGCTCACCCAGGTGTGCCACCACCCGGCACCAGACTTTCAACTTTAAAGAAGTCAAGTTTTCTCTTATTTGGCTTCTGTTCACTTAAGTCCCTTTTGCCACTTTAACAAAATTATATCTGTTATTGAAGACCTCAATGTAATTCTTTAATGCACATTTCAAGTCCATGTTTATAGGGAGGAGGAATCATACTGAAGTTATTGAAAATACAGGCTACAGCATTTCAGACAGCACAGGCATTCCCATATCTTTATGTGGCTTATATTGTATGTATCGTCCCTATTTTAATCAGATTTCAGAAATGAGTTCCTTTTTACTATTGCTAATGGAAGTTTTATGTTGCAAAGACTCTTAATGTTCCACTTGGAAAACATCTTATTCCAAATAGAAAATCATTTCTGAGAATATCTCTTTGAATACCATTAAAATTTTTTCCTGGCCGAAGCGGGGGGGGGGGGTAACTTCAAGGTTGCAGCTCTGTTTTAATAGAGGGGGCTGTGAAAACAGAGTGTGTAGCTCATGCATGCCAAATCACTCTTGCCCACAATCCCACAACCAATAGTTTGTTTCTTATTGGTGGCCTATTCTACATACATTTTCATGCCCTCAGCTGAGAAAACCATCAATGAAAAATCAAATCTTTCTCACATCCAAGTACTTGCCAGGCCCTACCCTGCTTAGCTTCCAAGATCAGACGAGATCAGGCGTGTTCAGGGTGGTATGGCTGTAGACAAAATCAAATATTTCTTAGCTTATATCTTCTCATGCCTAAAACATTGGTGGAAATCTGTTTTGTCTGTCACACTCTCAACTTTTTTTTTTAAATTGATTTATTTGTTATTGGATAGAGACAGAGAGAAATTGAGAGGGGAGGGAGGGAGAGAGAGATACCTGCAGCCCTGCTTCATCACTCATGAAGCTCTCCCCTAGAGGTGCAGACCAGGGGCTTGAACCTGGGTCTTTGCGCACTGTAATGTGAGCACTTAACCAGGTGTGCCACCAACTAGCTCTCATTCTCAACTTCTCATTCAACTGAGTCTCTAAGACATGTTGAGATTCCCCCACTCCCATATGCCATCAGCACCATCCAGGTGTTTTTCTTCCATATTAATGGCCCAGGGTCAAGCTTCAGGAACACAAGAGGAAGTGCATCTTTCCCTTTTTCTGTTTCTCTATCTGAATGGAATAGCGCAGTGAAATAGCATGACCTTGGCTCTGCTAAATGAAGTAACTTTAAAAGTGTGACCTCGCATAGTAGATAAAGCACTGTGGATAAAGCACTGGACTTTGAAGTATGACATCATGAGTTTAATCCTGGGCATTGATAGAGTGATATTCTAGTGTTCTCTCTCTCTCTCTATTTATATTTATTTATTTTTTGGATAGAGACAGCCAGAAATTGATAGGGAAGGGGGAGACAGAGAGGGAGAGAGACGGAGAGACACCTATAGCCCTGTTTCACCAGTCACAGAGATTTCCCCTGCAGGTGGGGACCTGGAGTTTGAACCCAGGTCCTTACACACTGTAACATGTGCGCTCAGCCAGGGGACCACCACCAGGCCCCAGGTGTTCTCTCTTTCTCTCTCTATCTCTCTCTCCTTCTTTTCTCCCTCTCTCTCCTAAGTTACTAAATAAATCTTTTTTTAAGTGTTCCCTATTTGAGATGAAATAACAACAAGTTAAGAATTCTTTTTTTAAATTTCTTTATTGGGGGTATTAATGTTTTACAGTCAGCAATAAAACAGTAGTCTGTACAGGCATAACATTTCTCAGTTTTCCACACAACAATACAACCCCCACTAGGTCCTCTGCCATCCTGTTCCAGGGCCTGAATCCTCCCCACAGGTAACTAAGGATCAGTCTGCAACAATAGTGAAACTCATCAGACTAAAATAATTTTTGTTTGTTTGCTTGTTTTTAGCTATTCAAACTCCTTGGACTATATATATATATATATATATATATATAAATATACATATATATATATATATGTCTCTTTTTGCTTTATTAGTGATTTAATAATGATCAACAAGATTGTGGGATAAGAAGGGTACAATTCCATAAAATTCTGACCACCAGAGTTCCATATCCCATCCCCTCCATCGGAAGCTTCCTTATTCTTTACCCCTCTGGGAGTTGGGACCAAACTTCTTTTTGAGGTGCTGAAGGTGGAAGGTCTGTCTTCTGTAATTGCTTCTCCGCTGGACATGGGTGTTGACCGGTTGATCCATCTCCCAAGCCTGTTTCTATCTTTCCCTAGTGGGGCAAGACTCTGGAGGGGTGAGGTTCCAGGACACATTGGTGAGGTCTTCTGTCCAGGGAAGTCAGGTTGGCATCATGATAACATCTGCAACTTGGTGGCTGAAAAGCAGTGAGATAAAAATCAAAACAAATCACTAAATAATTAGGTACATAAAGGTAAGAATATAGCAGGTGAGATTTGGGGTCTTCATGTTAGAAGAAGCTAGAAAGCCTATTTTAGCTGTATTCTGATGAGCCTGTGACTTTACTAATTTTTGCCTGCACTGGACAGATAACATATGCAGGTGGGCTTGAAGTATTATCTGGGAAGATAGGGTCAGAGTTTAGGCTAGGACTAGAAAGCTGGATCAGGGCAGAGAGAAGCTCCCAAATATGTCTATAAAAGTATGTAAATACCATTAACTGTGAACCCCATAGATCTGACCCAGGGCCCATATTTATCCATATTTAGCACAGGAGCCTGTGTGACCTCTGCATCCTTGTCACTCTGAGCTCGCAGTCCATGGTCATAGCTAGGAACATTCTAGGCCGCTCTCATTTCAGGACCAGCCTCCCTTCGGAGAGTGGGGCAGTTTCTACCACCGTTATTCTACATTGAGGGCAAAGTCCTGTAGAGGCCTGAGCTTCTTTCAAAGAGGAGTTAGAGCTCCTTATTCTCCAACTTTTTTCATCTTTATTTTTAAATCTTCAATTCCGTTTGTCCTTCTGAAATGCTATGACAGGGAAATATTGTTGAGTCTAATACTTTGCAATTCTGATGCTACTCCACTGACTTATTTGGGGAGACAGGTGAGATACAGACTTGGTGGAAATTTTATATGGAGTTGGGGACTGAGTGGAGGGGGTAGGTCTGGAATCTGAGAGCTCAAGGTGCGAGATCCCACTTTGTAGTATACATAGGTCAAGATTAATGGCACCGGGTAAATTACTCTCCAGGTGATTGAGAAGGGTGGGAAATTTGGAATAGAGAGAAATGGATCTCCGAGCCGTCAATTAAGCTTACTGAGTGATAGAGAAGATAAATACTAGTACCAAATCCATTTCAACAACTGGTTCTGTTATGTAAAACAAGCCTACAGGATTTGAAATGCAGCCACGTCTGTTTTTTTTTTTTGTTTGTTTTTGTTTTTTTTTTATTAAAGCAAGCATGAACCAGCTTAATCTTAGACCTGCCTCCAGCCCCAGATTATGTTTGGTAGGAGCACAAAGTGCTGTACAGCGTGAATGCACAAGGAATCAGTAGAGTAAGAAGGCTCACTGCCAGAAAAGTTTGGCACAAGAACTCTAAGAGGAAGGGGAAATTTCTCCCTCGTTGAATCAACTTTGGCTCTTTGGAATAGAGAGCAGAGAGAGAGAGGGACCAAGAAAAGCCAACCCTATTCTACTTGTTGATACCTTAACAAGCTGTTGATTTTAAAAAGAGGGTAAAGGAACAAAGTGTGGTTAGCATTCTGTCCCCCTGAGTCAATCCTAATGAAGTGGGAGGCTCTCCAAGACATTAATTTCCATTTAAATTCATGTGTGACCCTCTTCTAGAAAATTCCAATTGTTTTGGAATTTTTTTGTTGAGAATTTCAAATGATCCAGCGATAATAGGCATTTTTTTTTTTTTGACATGTTCTATTTCTTGAGTCTAAGTTTTATGTGGGATGCCTGATTTCAGCTTTAGAAATTTCCTCCAAATTGGAAGGACTGATTACTCTCCTCTCTGTTTCCTAATTTAATACGGAAAAGTGAATCATGATTCTTATACTTCTACAGCACCGAGTCTTTTAATCCAAGACATTGTACTCACAGGCATCCTGGAGGAGTTGATGCCAAATTTCCTGGCAACCAAACAGTGCTTTCTCCTGAGCTTTTCTGACTTAAAGCCACAGGGGTACCACTTAATAGAAAAATAGAAAACTGGCCTCCCTCCACTGCAGTTTCTGAGCTTCACAAAAGGTGACAGCAGCAATAAAATGGGTGGATTTTAGCAGGGTGTCTCAGAATGAAGGAAAATAAGAGTCATTCCTGCCCTGTCAATCCCACCCCCCAACTCTCCCCCCCAAAAAAAAAACCATTTTGAATAGGATGTTCTTTAAAAATGATTTTATTTTTCTAAAAAGTTTTTATTGACTTATTCTTTTAATGAAAGAGAGATGCAGAGAAAAAGATACACACACACTCACAGGGTGGAGTGGGGGCAGAGCACAGCTCAGCTCTGACTTACATTAATGCTGGGGATCGAACCTGGGACTTTAGAGCCTCAGGCATAAAAGTCTTTTGCAGAACTGTTTGCTGCCTCCCAAGTCCGGATTTTTCTATTTCTATTTCTTTTCTTTTCTTTTTCTTCTTTTTTTTTAAAAAATATTTTGTTTATTTATTAATGAGAAAGATAGGAGGAGAGAGAAAGAGCCACTGAGAGAATCACAGAGAGAAAGATCACTCTGGCACATGTGCTGCCAGGGATCGAACCCAGGACCTCATGCTTGAGAGTCCAAAGCTTTATCACTGCGCTACCTCCCGGACCACGGATTTTTATTTTCTTACTGCAGCCAACGTTTGATTATCTGTAGGCAGATTTTTCTGTCTTGCCTTTTCCTTGCACAGCAACTGCTACACCATTACCCAAATGAAAGGAAGCTCCTTAAAGTCTTCACCCTACACATTCGTGGAGCTTCTCTTTCTGTTTTTCTTCACGAGAGGAAAGGGGGGAGATACGACTATTGACATCTGAGCTTCAGTCTTGTATTTCTCCCCCTCCCCCCCATCATTTTGATGCTACACAGGTCACCCTTCTGTAAGATGTACCACTTTGTGATTAAAATAGAGCTGTGCACAAAACCAAACGGAACATTTTCTTTTTAAATGTTTTTACTTATTTATTATTGGATAGAGACAGAGGAATTGAGAAGGGAGGGGGAGACAGAGAAGGAGAGAGACAGAGACACCTGAAGCCCCACTCCACTACTTGTGAAAATTTCCCCCTGCAGGTGGGGACCAGGGGCTTGGACCTGCAACCTTGTGCTTAACCAGGTGTGGCATCACCTAGACCCCATTTTCTTTTTTCTTCTTAGTTCCTAATTTTTTAAAATTTATTTATAAAGTGGAAATATTGACAAGATCATAGGGTAAGAGGGGTACAATTCCACACAGTTCCCATCACCAGAGCTCTGTATCCCATCCCGTCCCTTGAAAGCTTTCCTATTCTTTATCCCTTTGGGAGCATGGACCCAGGATCATTATGGGGTGCAGGACGTGGACATGGGTGTTGGCAGGAGGATCCAAACTCCTTTCCATAGTGGGGTGGGGCTCTGGAGAGATGGGGTTCCAGGACACATAGATGAGGTTGTGTATCTGGGGAATTCAGGTTGGCATCATGGTAGCATCTGGAACCTGGTGACTAAAAAAGCATTAAGATATAAAGCAGAGCAAATTGTTAAATAGTCAGGAACCTAAAGGTAAGAATATTGCAGATGATATTTCGGGTCTCCATTTTGGAAAGAGCTACTAGGTCTATTTCAGGTATATTCCAAGGGGCCCATCACTTCGACAGTTTTTGCCTGAGCCTGACAACTAACATGCAGGTGGACCCAAGGTATTATCTGGGGAGATGGTGTCATAGTTGGAAAAAGGACTAGAAAGCTGGAGAGTAGCTCCCAAATATGGGAAAAGTATATAAATATTGTTCACTGTAAACCCCACTGATGTGATCTGGGGCCCATAGTCAGCACAGGAGCCTGTGTAACCTCTGCATCCCTGCAGGTCTGAGCTCCCATTCTGTGGTCACAGCTGGGAACATTCCAGGCTGCGCTCATTTCAGAACCCATCATCCTTGAGTGGTAGAGAATGTTGCCCAACCTCCCTTTGGAGAATGGGACTGTCCCTACCATTGTTGATTCACACTGAGGACAAGGTCCTATAGGGGCCTACAAATGGGTACATTATGTTGTCCCGATGGAGATGGCCAGTGACAGTGGCAAGAGGGATCAAACGGAACATTTTCTACCATGTTCTTGTAGTCATAGTCTGATAACCCCAAATGAAAAAAAAAAGTCTGTACTTACCATCCCATTGCACTGAAAAGAAATTGTGTTTGATTTAGTGCTACCTTTAAGACATTTATTGATTGATTGATTGATTTTTACCGGAGCACGTCTCAGCTTTGGATTATGGTGGTGCAGTGGGTTGAACTTGGGACCTCAGACTTGGAAGTCTTTTGCATAAGCGTTATTCTACTCTGCCAACGATGCTATGCATTTTCCAAGTAACTGCTGTTGATTACACGCTATTGCTTCTGCCTCGTACTGGTTAGGCTGGAATATTTTTCAGTTATGTTTGTAAATCTAGTGTGATTTGTATTTATGAGAGAGATGGGGAGAGATCAAAGCAGTGCTCTACTGTTTATGATGCGGTATTTATTTTGTGTTGTTCCATGATGTGATGTGAGGAGACTGAGCCCAGGACCTTACTCTACCACCTGAGCCGGTGGCCTGGATCATGTATTTCTTATTACTGACTTATTATTAATTACAACATTATAAGAAAACAGGGGTATAATTCCACACCATTCCCACCACCAGAGCTCTGTCACCCCATTCCCTCCATTGGAAAATGCAGTAGTTCTACCAATGTCACAGATATGGGTTGACTATTATTTCTTTTTATTTTATTATTATTTATTTTTATTTAAGAAAGGAGACATGAACAAAATCATAGGATGGGGGGGGCACAACTCCACACAATTCCCGCCACCCAATCTCTATATCCCGTCCCCTCCCCACTAGCTTTCCCATCTTCTATCTCTCTGGGAGTATGGACCCAGGGTCTTTGTGGGTTGCAGAAGGTGGAAGGTCTGGCTTCTGTAATTGCTTCCCTGCTGAACATGGGCGTTGACTGGTCGATCCATACTCCCAGCCTGCCTCTCTCTTTCCCTAGTAGGATGGGGTCTCTGGGGAAGCGGAGCTCCAGGAAGCATTGGTGGGGTCTTCAGTCCAGGGAAGCCTGGCTGGCATCCTGATGGCATCTGGAACCTGGGGGCTGAAAAGAGAGTTAACATACAAACAAATTGTTGAAGAATCATAGACCCAAAGGATGGTATAGTGGAGATGAAGTGTTGGGGGGGTACTCACTGCAAACTCTAGTGTACTACTGCTTTCAGGTATATATTTGCCCTGATTTATGGATACGTGTGGACATATGCTCTATTTCCTGGAACCTGGTCTATATCTAAGTTTTTGGACTTTCTTAGGAAATGAACCACCTGGGATGGAATTAGAGAATACTATGAAAGGAAAGGTCTCACCCGAGTGATGAAGCTGAAGGGTTGTCATTCCACACGTGAAGTCTCTGGACACAGTCTGAAGTGAAGCATGCTGGGGTGGCACTCGTGTTGATAAGGTTGTGATCAGCGGATGCAATATTATTTGATAAGAATTGGAAGAAGCAAACGAGAAGGTGGGCCCTACCCTAGGGTCCCAGGACTGGGGGAAGTTTAGGCTCTATAGTGGAAATGTGAGGTTCCTGCTGTCTTAGGGTTCAAGAAGACAATGGATAGTTACAGTTATCATCACATTATTTGGTAATTGGGTTAACTTTGAAAAGTCCCTTTGTTAGACATACAATCAATTCCCCCCCCATATTAAATAGTGATTTATATGACTGCAATTTAATAGGTGTGTACATAAACACCATTCCCACCACCAAAAGATTGTGTCCCATCCCACCCACCCATCTCCACCCACACCACCCTGCCGGCCCAGGAAGCCGCATGTCCATCCTCCCCCTCACCACAGGGTTTTTACTTTGGTGCCCTACTTTCAATTTAGTCAGATCCTGCTTTTAGTTTCCCTTTCTGATCTTCTTTCTCAACTTCTGTTGATGAGTGGGATCATTCCATACTCATCTTTATCTTTCTGACTTAGCTCACTTAACATAATTCCTTCTAGCTCTGACCAAGATGGGTCAGAGAAGGTGGGTTCATTGTTCTTAGTAGCTGCATAGTATTCCATTGTGTATATATACCACAGCTTTCTCAGCCACTCATCTGTTGTTGGGCACCTGGGTTGCTTCCAGGTTTTAGCTATTATGAATTGTGTTGCTATGAACATAGGAGTACACACATTTTCGGTTGGGTGTTATGGAGTCCTTGGGGTATATCCCCAGGAGAGGAATTACTGGATCATATGGAAGGTCTATGTCTAGCCTTGTGACAGTTTTCCAGACTGCTCTCCACAGAGGCTGGACCAATTTATATTCCCACCAGCAGTGCAGAAGGGTTCCTCTGTCCCCACAGCCTCTCCAGCATTTGTTGCTGCTGTCCTTTTTGATGTATGCCATTCTCACAGGAGTGAGGTGGTATCTCCGTGTTGTCTTAATTTGCATTTCTCTGACAATCAGCAACCTGGAGCAGTTTTTCATGTGTTTGTTAGCCTTTTGGATCTCCTCTGGAGTGAATGTTCTGTTCATGTCCTCTGCCCACTTATGGTTGGGGTCATTCGCTTTTTTGGTGCGGCTATTATTTCTTTCTTTTTTTTTTTATAATAATTATTTTATTTGTTTATTCCCTTTTGTTGCCCTTGTTGTTTTATTGTTGTAGTTATTATTGTTGTCATAATTGTTGGATAGGACAGAGAGAAATGGAGAGAGGTGGGGAAGACAGAGAAGGGGAGAGAAAGACAGACACCTGCAGACCTGCTTCACCACCTGTGAATCGACTCCCCTGCAGGTGGGGAGTCAGGGCTCGAACCGGGATCCTCATGCCAGTCCTTGTGCTTTGCGCCACCTGCACTTAACCTGTGCTACAGCCTGACTCCCACGGCTATTATTTCTATATCTATATCTGTATATTTTCACCATTTTTCCTGTGGCGCTGCCTCCTCTTCCTTTCTAAGTCATACCTACATCTATTATACTTCCAAGTGCCCTATTTTTTCTTTTCTCTTTCAGGGTCATGATGGAATTGAAGTTCAGAGTCCTCTGGGCATCTTCCCCTAACATTTCTACCCCTCTGGGAGTATGGGCCAAAATTCATTATGGGGTGAAAATGGTGGGACGTCTGGCTTCTATAATTGCTTCTCCACTGGACATGGATGTTGGCAGGTGGATTCACACTCCCAGCCTGTTTCTGTCTTTCCCTAGTGGGGTAGGGCTCTGGAGAGGTGAAGTTTCTGGACATGTCAGTGAGGTCGTCTGCCCAGCGAAGTCAGGATGGAATCATTGTAGCATCTGCAACTTGGTGGCTGAAAGGCAGTAATATATAAAGCAGGACAAAATTTTTAATAAGCAGGAACCAAAAAGTAGGAATAGAGCAGATAAGAATAGGGATCTTAGGTTAAAAAGATGTTAGGAAGCCTATTTTAGATGTTTCTAGGGGCCCATTAATTTAGTGATTTTTTTCCTTGGGCTTGATAGATAACATGCAGGTGGACTAAAACTATTGTCTGAGAAGATGATGTCAGAGTTGAGAACAGGACTAGAAAGCTGGATCAGGGCAGAGAATAGCTCCCAACCTAATGAAAATATGTAGATACAATTAACTATTTATTCATATTCTATTCATATTTAGCACTCTGAATCTCTCTCCATCTGAGCTCACAGTCCATAGTCATAGCTGGGAACATTCTAGGCTGCACTCATTTCAGGACCAGTCTTCCTTGGGTGGTAGAGTAGACTCACCCAGCCTCCCTTGGGAGGGTGGGGCTATCTCTACCATTTCTACTTGATAGTGAGGGCAAGGTCCTGGAGAGGTCCACAAGAGGGCTTATGGTGGTGTTCCTGATGGATGTGACCAGTGGTGATGAAGAGAGGGGTCTGTTAGAGGTTTAGGCCCATTATATCGATGTGGGTATCCAAGGATTCTCAGACTAGGACCTCCGGTGATGGTAGTGACCCAAAAAGCCATCGTTAAGTGTGCCAGTCTCTTACTCTTATCCAGCTTTTGTAGTTCTTCCTTTATCTGATGAGTTTTACTGTGTTTACTTGTTTGGTGATTCTTTTTTTAATATTTATTTATTGCCTCCAGGGTTATTGCTGGGGCTCAGTGCCTGCACCATGAATCCACTGCTCCTGGAAGCCATTTTTTCCCCTTTTGTTGCCCTTGTTATTGTAGCCTTGTTGTGGTTATTATTGTTGATGTCCTTCGTTGTTGGATAGGACAGAGAGAAATCGAGATAGGAGGGGAAGACAGAGGGGGAGAGAAAGATAGATACCTGTAGACCTGCTTCACCACCTGTGAAGCAACTCCCCTGCAGGTGCGGAGCCCGGGGCTCGAACCGGGATCCTTGCACTGGTCCTTGCGCTTTGCGCCACGTGCACTTAACCCGCTGCACTACCACCCGACCTCCTTGTTTGGTGATTCTAATAAAGGTTTTTAAAAGGACAGTAATTGTCCAGTAGTTGATACATATATGTGTAATATTTGCCAGGATAGCTCTTGGCCAAATGTACACATGTTTCTTCTAAGGATTATCAAGGGCGACAATAATGCTGATGCTGTCAGAAGAGATTATGAGATAGATCTTACTGTGTGTGTGTGTGTGTGTGTGTGTGTGTGTGTGTGTGTGTGTGTGTGTGTGTGTAGCTAGTTGAGTAGGATAGAATGATTGAGGGAAGTAAAGTAGGGAGCAGGAGAGGAGGGTGTCTCTGCCTAAGTAATAAATATTTGATTAGAAAATTTATGGTCCCTTTTTTAGGCCTTTATACTAGATTTCCAAGTTTATCAGGTCTAAGTCTATTCAGAGAGGACTACTAAGCACTTTTACTTTGATGTATATAGTTGCCTGCAACTTATGGATAAGTGCATCCATGTACCCAGTTCCCCAGGCCCTATATCTAGCATCTATCACTTTGTTAGAAAGTGTGCCTTTTGAAATGGAACTAAGTAATCCCATGTTTTAGGAAAGGTTTTACCAGATTATTGGGGTTGGCAGGTTGACATCTCAGGCTTGGCATCCCTGGATATAATCTGAAACAAAAAGAAGTGGCAACACATGTGGCATGGTGGCACTGGCTTAGCTGAGGTCAGCAGAGGCAGTATCACAGGGTAGGGGATCAAGAGGAGAGGCATCATGAAATATAAGCAAAGTCCCAGAGGTTCCATGGCTTGGAGAAATATGGATTTTAAAGAGACTGGGGAAGGTTCCTTATGGTCTTAGAGTTTAAGAAGGTAATAGATAATTATTACTATAAGCAAGTTAGTAGACTAGCTGAGCAACAGTGTATCTTTTTGATGTTATTATTTTTTAAAATTATTATTATTATTATTATTTTACCAGAGTGCTGCTCAGCTCTGGCTTATGGTGGTGTGGGGGACTGAACTTGGGACTTTGGAGCCTCAGTCATGAGAGTCTCTTTGCATAACCACTGTGCTATTTACCCCTGCCCATAGTGTATCTTCTAGATACAGAGAGAGCAAGCACATGCTGTAGTACGTTATGAGCACTAAAGAAGCTTCTCCCCTGCAGGTGGGGTCGGGCCTTCACACTGGGTCCTCGTGCACAGTAAATGTGTGTGCTTGACCAGGTGCACCGCCACCGGCCCCCTTAGGTGTGTTTTCAATGCTTTTATTGCAGGTTATATGGTTGCTCTTATACATTGGGCCAATCTTATACTCTTGCCAGAAGTACATAAGAGAGTACTTTCCCCCAATACCTAGATTTTTACATTTTTCCCTTATATCTGCCAATTTGTATAAAAGCATGATGTACCTTTGTTCTACTTTACATTTGTTATACTAGTAAGAATGAACAAGTTACATGTGCTCCTTGCCCAGTGTGATATTTTTATGTATGTTTAATTTATCTGTGCAGGTGTTTTGACAGTCTTCCATTGATTTATTCACTTTTTTGTTAGACTTAGTATTATTATTCATATACCACTATTTCCTGTCTATATATGTTATGTGTAGCACTTAATCATTATAAAAAATTAAAATTTATGTATTCAGATCCTAGAAAAGGGACTTAATTTCCTGAGATCTAATTTTCTTTTCTATAAAGATTATATTTTGTATCAACATAGACATATAATAATATAAAAAAGACACACTAGCCCCTCCTGCTTTTCAAATAATAAGATACGGTTACTGTTACCCAGTTCATTAGAACTTCTGTCTTCGCCAACGCCCACGTGCAGCGGGGAAGCAATTATAGAAGCCAGACCTTCCACCTTCTGCTTCCCATAATGACCCTGGGTCCATACTCCCAGAGGGATAAAGAATAGGAAAGCTTTCAAGGGAGGGGATGGGATATGGAGATCTGGTGGTGGGAATTGTGTGGAATTGTACCCCTCTTATCACCATAAAGCAGAGCCGAGCAGTGCTGTAGTATAAAAATAATAATAAAAACAAATAAAAAGAAGGGAGTGGAACGTCTCTAGAATAACTTTTGGTAGTGGCATTTTCTCATATGGCTCTACTCAAATGTCATCCAAGATCTTATTATTACCATTACTATTACTACTATGTTATTATTACTACTACTGTATATTACTACTATATTATTATTACTACTATATATTATTACTATATTATTATTACTATTACAGCCTCCAGGGTTATTTATTGCTGGGGCTCAGTGCGGGCACTACGAATCCACCGCTCTTGGCAGCCATTTTTTTTTTCATTTTATTGGCTAGGACAGAGAGAAATTGAGAGAGATAGGGAGGCAGAGAGAGATACCTATAGAGCTGCTTCACCGCTTGTGAAGCGACCTCCCTGCAGGTGGGGAGCCGGGGGCTGAAAACTGGATCCTTGCGCGTGTCCTTGCGCTTCGTGCCACGTGTGCTTAACCCAGTGCGCCACCGCCTGGCTCCCTCATCCAAGACATTGGATATGAGTCAAATACCATTTCCTCCTGGAAAGTTAATATCATTTACCGATGCGAATGGTGTCTTTAAGATCCTATGAGGTATAGTGGTTATGACTTGGCATTCTAAACCCTTCATAATGATTGCCGCTCTGCTGCATTTTAAAGGAATTTGCTATAGGACAGTTGAAGAGCTACGCGCTTGTGTTCAACACTTGTCACCTGATAATTATCACAGGGGAGAAACTGGTTTGGTTTGGTTCAGTTTAAGCTTAATCTTCAGAAAACAGGATTTACCATATGAGTTTCCAATAAGACTGTATGAAGGATGGATGTCCAGAATTGAGGTTAATTGCTTCCACACCTACATGAGTGGTCTGTGTGTCAGAATTAAGCATATTGACAGGTCATCCTGTGTAAGTTTATCTGCTGAGTTGAAGTAAACTTTTACCTCCCTTGAAGATTTTTTAACAGCCTTTTTTTTCTTCTGCCAGTTATTTTATTTTATTGACTGTTAATTTATCAAGCCCTCCTTAAAAAACAGTTAGAGGCGAAAAGGTCACAGTAGTATCACGTTTGTTTGTATGAGTTCCCAAACCATATGGTGATTTCTAATTAGAATACAAAGGAGTCTTTAATGATACTAACTTCCTAGTAGCCTCATTGGTGGGCATCACAGAAGAAGAAGGTTTTTTCTTGAGTTTCTACCCAGGACACTTTTGAGAGAAACAGTGTGTTCTGTAATTGCCCTTACACTAGAAGTCTGAGAAAGTTATCGATGTACACATCAAGTTAGTATTTGAAGCTAGTAATTTAATTTTGGGTGCTTGATTCTTTTTAAAGCAACATCAATGTTTAATTTCACATGCACCCTCTCAGTAGAGATTTCAAAGGATACTTTCTGGGTGCTTGACTGCCTTGTCTATTTTATCTTGTTTTGCATGCAAGAGAGAGCCAGAAGTCTTTCCTCTCATTGTGTACACATAGTATTAATGGGTTTATTCTGCTTGTATCGTCTCATTACTGGAAACAGCCAGAAGCACAGAAGTCTTTCAGTGTATGCAAATAAGGCAGAATCATCTACCTGAGAGAGAATATTCTCTGCTTTTAAGTGTATTCTAAATCAAATGTTTGTATTTAGAGCACAACATCCTGTTCTCTCTCTCTTTTATGGGCAAAAAGCTAAGCAGGCTCAGGCAGCTGTTTGATGTTGGCTTCAAGTGTTATTAATTTCATATTCTATTATTCTTTTCACTGTAGCACAAGTGAGGCTGATGTGGAGGCTGTCGTGGATAAGTTGTTTGATGAGCTGGCTCAGAAACAGAATGATTGTACGTAAGTTAATTTCTCCTGAAAGAGAATACATTTAGAACACAATGCCCAATCTCCACTGACCAATTAATAAGTTCCATTGCTGTATATGGGTTGATGCCACGCTCAAGTGGCAGTCATTGTATCAGCATTTTGTCTAATTTATGTGTTGAATCATGTGCTATTATTCATCAAGCTATGCATTTCCTATCTGTAAGAGATGAATTTTATAGTAATTATCCAGACAAGATTGAGTCTTTGTTCATGTTCCCATAGTAACTAGACCAAGGATTCTCAAAGTGCAAGGCAGAGAGCTGCGGCTGAATAAAGCCTGTGGAACCATTGCCGACTGCACATTTGAAGAGCTGTGTGAGAGAGTAAGTATCCAGACACGTCCAGACTCATTGGCCTTTTCACATGTTAAAATACTTCATATTTTCTTCTCTGCCTATTTCAGCTTTTAAAAAGTCTCATTAAGAGGAATACCCATCATGTTTACCATGTGCTTTTTATAGACATTGGCAAAAAAGAAAAAAAAATGCACTTAGAAGGACTCCAAAGAATAATTAGAAATACAGAGAACTGTCAACTGTTGCTGGAATCAAAGCTAAAATCAGCTTTAGGAATATTTTAAAAAGTCAAACATAAGAAAGTTTTTAAAAGATTGGGGAAAGGAAGATGAGTTATTATTACTATGATCCAAAGACGTCTGATACAAATTTCTGTCCCTTGTTCTTATTCATGGCCCATGTTTTTGCTATAATCAAAGTGAATTTTTAAAAACTGTAGTATTACATTACATAATAATATAGTCAACAGAGAGAAATTTATAGACACACACTCATATAGAAAAGAACTATCTTGATTGCAGATTCATTTCAGCTATGGATTCTATCTTTTGAAGGCTCTGGAATTCTCAATACTCAATGGATATTCAACTTACTATTAACTGCAAATCTTGAGAAAAACAAGTCTAAATTATACATAACTTTAAGCATAATTCTTCAATCATTGTGTCTCTGGTTTATCTTGACTTTTAGATATTTAAAGAATTGTTCAGGGAGTCGGATGGAAGCGCAGCAGGTTAAGCGCAGGTGGCGCAAAGCACAAGGACCGGCATAAGGATCCTGGTTCGAGTCCCCGGCTCCCCACCTGCAGGGGAGTCGCTTCACAGGCGGTGAAGCAGGTCTGCAGGTGTCTGTCTTTCTCTCCCCCTCTCTGTCTTCCCTTCCTCTCTCCATTTCTCTCTGTCCTATCTAACAACAACAACAACAACAATAACAACAACAGTAATAAACAACAATAAAACAAGGGCAACAAAAAGGAATAAATAAATAAATAAATAAAAGAATTGTACTTTAGGGGCCAGGCCTGTAGCAGACCTGGTTGAATGTACACACAAGGACCTGGGTTCAAGCCCCTAGTCCCCACCTGCAGGAAAGAAGCTTCACGAGTTGTGAAGCAGAGCTGCAGATGTTCCGCCAGGCCCTTCCTCTCTATCCTCCTCCCCTCTTAATTTTTCTCTGTCTTATGAGATTAAAAATTAAATAAAATTGTTTTTCTGTAAGGGGGAGGAAAAATTTTGTTTGTTTTTTAAGCAGGTATTGGCTATTTTTACAAGTTTTTAAAAAAATTTATTTATTCCTTTTTGTTGCCCTTGTTGTTTCATTGTTGTAGTTATTATTGTTGTCATCGTTGTTGGATAGGACAGAGAGAAGTGGAGAGAAGAGGGGAAGATAGAGAGGGGGAGAGAAAGACACCTGCAGACCTGCTTCACCGCCTGTGAAGTCACTCCCTGCAGGTGGGGAGCCCGGGCTTGAACCGGGATCTTTATGGCGGTCCTTGCACTTTGCGCGCCAAGTGCGCTTAACCTGCTGCGCTACCGCCTGACTCCCACAAGTATATTTTTAAAGATCTGTCTGTCTGTCTGTCTGTCTGTCTGTCTGTCTGTCTGCCTGCCTGCCTGCCTGTCTGTCTGCCTGCCTGTCTGTCTGCCTGTCTCTCTGCCTGTCTGTCTGTCCGTCTATGAGAGAAGAAGAGAGAAGCAGAGCAGAGTACCATTCTGGCACATGTGATACAGGGTCCAAACTCAGGACATCGTGCTTGCAAGTCCAGCACCTATCAACCATGCCACTTCCTGGGCCACAGCTACTTTTCTTAAAACCTAACGACTTGATTACTTATCATCAATGGCAATTCCTACACCAAAGTGATGGGTCCAATCTGCAATTGTTGTTGCAAAATAAAACACTTGAGAATCATTAAGGCTTTTGACAGGGTGCTAATGTCAACCTCTCTCCTGAAAATCATTTTGGAATAAAAGAAAAGAAGAAGAAAATCATTTTGGGTGACTTGAAACCTTTTGACTTCTTTTGGGTCAGTCTTTTCAAAATTCTAATAGTGAATATCTCCAGGCAAAATTATGTTACCACCCACATAAAAGTTTAACTTTTCTTTCTTTCTTTTTTCATTTCTTTCTTTCTTTTTCCTTTCTTTCTTTCTTTCTGTCTTTCTTTCTTTCTTGTTAAAGCTTTCTTTTTATTTATTTTTATTTATTTTTTTGCCTCCTGGGTTATTGCTGGGGCTCGGTGCCTGCACCATGAATCTACGGCTCCTGGAGGCTATTTATTTTTCCTTTTGTTGCCCTTGTTGTTTATCATTGTTGTTATTATTATTGTTGTTGTTGTTATTGCTGTTGCTGTTGTTGGTTAGGACAGAAAGAAATGGAGA
Organism: Erinaceus europaeus; assembly: GCF_950295315.1. Taxonomy (NCBI): domain Eukaryota; kingdom Metazoa; phylum Chordata; class Mammalia; order Eulipotyphla; family Erinaceidae; genus Erinaceus; species Erinaceus europaeus. The sequence continues at coordinate 142,590,394 of NC_080165.1, read as the reverse complement.
GAGATGGGGAAGAGAAAGATAGAGAGGGAGAGGAAGACAGACACCTGCAGACCTGCTTTACCACTTGTGAAGCGACCCCCCTGCAGGTGGGGAGCCGGGGCCTTGAACTGGGATCCTTTACACCTGTCCCTGTGCTTGGCGCCACACGTGCTTAACCTGCTGCACTACCAACTGGCCCCCAAAGTTTGACTTTTCTAGAGAAAGTAAACTTGAGGAAATTCCTGTATATCCAAGAGATGAAAATACTTCTTTCCAACTAAAGGGGACGGAGTGAGGGAAGAAGTAGGACAGACCTGGTATATTTTGAGGGCAGTAAGAAAAAGATGGTCTCTTGGGTCCATACTCCCAGAGGATTAAAGAATAAGAAAGCTATCAGGGGCAGGGATGGGATACAGAGTTCTGGTGGTGGGAATTGTGTGGAGTTGTACCCCTCTTATGCTATGGTTCAGTCACTGTTTCCTTTCTGTAAATAAAAAATTTAAGAAAAAAAAGAAAAAGATGGTCTCTTGGAGCACTGAGTATTTATTTACATTTTATATGTGCTGATTACATCAGGAGACAACCCCTGGGAGAGGTTGTAGAGCAGGGAGTGAAAGTAATGGGGAAGGAGATTTTTTTTCCTTTTGGGGGGATTAATGGTTTATAGTCAACATTAAAGTACTGTAGTTGGTACATGAGTAACGCTCCTCAGTTTCCTCATAACACTCTACCCCCCCCCCACCTAGGTCCTCCACCATCATGTCCCAGGACCTAAACACTCACCCCATCACCACAACCCCAGAGTCTTTTACTGTAGTGCAATACACCAGCTCCAGTCCAGGTTCTACTGAGTGTTTTTCCTTCTGTTGTTATTTTTCAACTTCTGTCTGTGAGTGAGATCATCCCATCTTCAGCCTGGGGAGGGAGATTTACTGAGGCCTTATCTTGAAATATGGAAGTAACATATAAATAATTTTTATTTGATATGATCAAAATATGGATTATAATATCAGTTATGAGTTTAACTCTTAGAGAATGAACAAATTCTTATTTATTTTTGTCCTAAGTGCTTTGAAAAATGTTAGGTGACAAACTAGTATTTCCTGTATGTCACTATTTGGTTGTTCGGTTACAAAGAAAACACTTTTTATAAAAATATGAAGGGTTTCATTAATTTTTTTCAAAATTTTAAAAAATTCATGAATATTTCTATTACTTTTATTTTGCTGGTGTTGTTACCATGCTGGTTGTTTCCTCTTCTTCAAGTTGGCCAGATCTTCATTTATCAGTAACTTTGCATGACCAAGTTTGCTTTTTATTTACATTATAAATTGTCATATCTGTTTTGTAATTGAGGGAGAGATTTACTACATGTGATAAGTACTGAGTGACTGACAAAAATCACTGGTGTGATATGTTGTGTTAGGTCCTATTCTTTTTTAAAAATTTCTTTATTGGGGAATTAATGTTTTATATTCGACAGTAAATGCAATAGTTTGTACATGCACAGTATTTCTCAGTTTTCCATATAACAGTACAACCCCCACTAGGTCCTCTGTCATCCTTCTTGGCCCTGTACTCTCCCCCCCACCCCAGAGTCTTTTACTTTGGTGCAATACGCCAATTCCAGTTCTGGTTCTACTTGTGTTTTCTCTTCTGATCTTGTTTTTCAACTTCTGCCTAAGAGTGAGATTGTCCCATATTCATCCTTCTGTTTCTGACTTATTTCACTTAACATGAATTTTTCTTTCTTTTTAAAATTTTTTTGTGTTTATTTATTTTCCCTTTTTGTTGCCCTTGTTTTATTATAGTTATGATTGTTGTTGTTATTGATGTTGTCGTTGTTGGATAGGACAGTGAGAAATGGAGAGAGGAGGAGAAGACAGAAGGGAAGAGAGTGTGAACCAGTGAGATTAAACCAGTGCCCTGTAGGCAGGGCGGTTCTCAGGTAAAACAGTGATTATGTAAATAAACCACAGCGTTAACCTAATGTGATGATCAAAACAGAAGGGTCTTAGAAGCAGAATTAGAAGCAGACCAACAACCTGGGGACCATCGCAGGGGTCCTTGGGGAGCCAAGCTATCTGTACCAGTACAAGGACACTGGTTGACTTTCCCACTGTGGTTATATTTGCAGTAGCAGAGGTGGGCTTGATGGCTGGTGCCTTAGAAATCCTTCATTCAGGATTTTCAGAATCAAGGCCATGACACCATATTGTGTTCTTCACACTTTTTTTTTGCCTCCAGGGTAATTGCTGGGGCTCACAGTGCCTGCACCATGAATCCACTGCTCCTGGGGCCTTTTTTTTTTTTTTCTTTTGTTGCCCTTGCTGTTGTAGCCTTGTTGTGGTTATTATTGTTGTTGTTGCTATCTTTCGTTGTTGGATAGGACAGAGAGAAATCCAGAGAGGGAAAGACAGAGAGGGGGAGAGAAAGACACCTGCAGACCTGCTTCACTACTTGTGAAGCTACTCCCCTACAGGTGGGGATTTGGGGGCTCGAACTGGGATCCTTCCGTGCTTTCCGCCATGTCCGCTTAACCCTTTGCGCTACCACCTGATCCCCTCTTTTTTAAAAAAAAAAATCAGTTCTGTTCAATGAGTTTATGAACATTTTAAAGCTTTACATCAAGAAGCAGTAAATAAATAAATAAATAAATAAATAAATAAATAAATAAGATGAACTTTGTTAAATCACAACCCTTGAGAATACTAGTAGTTGTCTTGGTGATGAAGGAGGTACATACACTTGTGCATGCACACACGTAAAGCTCTTCTGCCTTATAACTTATAATAGAAATGTTGCCGCTTCCCCCCCCCATCCTATGATTTTGTTAACATCTCCTTTCTTAAATTAAAAAAAAAAATTAAAAAACAAATGTTGCCGCTCAGGGAAAGCACGTGTGATTGTTTGCGTTTCTGGCTGTACTAGCCACTTTTTTTCATGAAATCTCTTTTTTCTTTTTTTTTTTTGCTTGAAAAAAATGAGTGACTGTGGTTATTCAGGCAGGGCAGGCACTTTTTTGTGATGTTTGACAATCATTTGTTTGAAAATGAAGAGACCCCACCTGCAAGGGGAAAGCTTCGCGAGTGGTGAATCAGGGCTTCAGTGTCTGTCTCTCTCTCCCTCTCCATCTCTGCTTCTTTCTTGATTTCTGACGGTCTTTATCCAATAAATAAAGATAATACAATAGGAAAAAAAAAAGAAAGAAAATGACGAGAGTAAGACTGTCACTGCTGGGGAAATTGCCAGTTTCACAATTTTAGCAAACGTGCGAAAAATGAGAATTTTGGAAAACGTGTTCTTGTCACCCTGAGCTTGACAGCTTGACAGCTTCTGATTTGTAACCAATTTTTTTTTCTCTAATGAGATTGATGGTAATATGAATACACACAGTGTTCTCATATTGTAGATTTAAAATGTGCCAAACATTCAGAAGATCTGCACAACTTGTTGAGCCAATATTTTCTTTTTTATATATATTTCTTTTTTTAAATTTCTGTATTGGGGAATTAATGTTTTACATTCAACAGTAAACACAATAGTTTGTACATGCATAACATTTCCCAGTTTCCCATATAACAATACAACCCCCACTAGGTCCTCTATCATCCTTCTTGGACCTATATTCTCCCCACCCACCCACCCCAGAGTCTTTTACTTTGGTGCAATATGCCAATTCCAGTTCAGGTTCTACTTGTGTTTTCTTTTCTGATCTTGTTTTTTAACTTCTGCCTGAGAGTGAGATCATCCCATATTCATCCTTCTGTTTCTGACTTATTTCACTTAACGTGAATTTTTCAGGGTCCATCCAAGATTGGCTGAAAACAGTGAAGTCACCATTTTTTATAGCTGAGTAGTATTCCATTGTATATATATACCACAACTTGTTCAGCCACTCATTTGTTGTTAGACACCTGGGTTGGTACCAGGTTTTGGCTATTACAAATTATGCTGCCAAGAACATATGTGTACACAGATCTTTTTGGATGGGTGTGTTGGGTTCCTTAGAATATATCCCCAGGAGAGGAATTGCAGGATCATAGGGTAGGTCCATTTCTAGCCTTCTGAGCGTTCTCGAGCCACTGTTTTCTAATAACTAATGCACCCTTACAAGATCATGAGTTGTAACAGATCTACATAAAGTGTGTATGCATACACACACACACACACACACACACACACACACACACACACACACACGACTAATAGACTTTAACAGAATTAAAAATTTTTCTGGTATTGTTTCAGATTCTCCATAACAAGTAGCATTTTGAAGGTTATTTCTTTTTTTAATTTTTTAAATTTATTTTTATATTACAGAATTACATGTCAACAGGGGTTTGAATCCACACCATTCCCACCACCAGAGTTCTGAAGCTTCATTTTCTCCACTGCAATCTACCACAGTTCCCCTAAGGTTGTAGACATGGGCCAACCATCTTCTCTACAACTATCTGCCCATATTTATATATAGTTGCTCCTTCTTTTCCTGATTCAATCCCTTCTAAGCCACTCATAGCATCATAACTACCTCCCTATGCCCCTCTCCTTGTCCTTCTCTCTCTCTGGGTGCTGACGGAGCTGCAGTGCAGAGTCCTCTTATCTTCCTCCTGTCACTTCTCCCCCGCTGGGAGTCTGGATCAAGGTTGTTGATGGGGAGCAGAAGGTAGGATTTCTGGCTTCTGTAGCTGTTTCTCCACTGAGTATGGATGTTGACAGGTTGATCCATACCCCCAGCCTGTTTCTATCTTTCCCTAGTGGACTAGAGCACTGGAGATGTGAGAATCCAGGACACATTGGTGAGGTTGTCTGCCCAGAGAAGTTGGGATGGAGCCATGATAGCATCTGTATCTTGGTGTCTGGAAGGTGGTGTGACCTAAGTTGAAACAAGATGGTTAATGAACAGGAACCAAAAAGTAGGATTAGAGCAGATGAGATTATGGATTTTGGGGTAGAAGAAAGCTAGGAAAACCATTTTAGGCATGTTCCTAGGGGACATACAGCTATGGTAGTTTTGCTTAAGTTTGGTAGCTAGCCTGAGGTTGGATGAGAATACTGTCTAGAGAGAATTGTGTCAGAGTAGAGAAAAGGGCTAGAAAGTTGAATTAGGACAGGGAGTAGATCCTATTCTTATATATTTATAAAAATTCTGTGGCTAAAATGAACTATTTACTTCCATCCACCTGCTCCAGGGCCCACATGTAAATGCATATTTATATTTAGTGCCAGAGCCTGTGTGACCTCTAAGTCCCTACTGGTCTGAGCTTATAGCTCATGGTCACATCTGAGGAACACTGCAGGCTGCACTCATTTCAGGACCAGTCTTTTGCAAGTGGCAGGGCAGGATATCCCCAGCCTCCCTTCGGAGACTGTCATTGCTTTATGATAGAGCCAGGGTCCTGGGAGGGCCCACAAGACTGTTCCTTATGGAAGTGACCAGTGGTAGTGGAGAGAGGGACCCTTTAGAGGTCTAGGCCCATCATATGTGTATGGGAATCCAAGGATTCTCTAACTAGAGCCCCCAGATGATCAGGTGGTATGATATTGACCAAACAGGCCATTATTAAGTGAGCCACTCTTTTTGCCTTGAAGGTGATTTCTCACCAGGTTTTAACATAGCTAGGGACCAGGAGATAGACCACCTGGTTAAGTGTGCGTCTGTGTGAAGCTGTGGGTTGGAGTTCGGGCTATCTGAGAACACCAGGGATGAGATGTCACTGGGGGAACTCGCACTGAGGTGTCTCTCCCCTGTCTCTTTCTCTGTGTTCCTCTCTCTCTCCTCTTGCTTTCTTAGAAAGAATTGAAGAAGCTGAGTAGGGAGGCTTCTCAGTGGTGATATATATACACACAAATATATATATATATATATATATATATATATATATATATATATATATATATATATCTCCTTGAGCTCATTCCCAATTCCATATTAAATTAATTAATTAAAATGTTTTTAAAAATCAGAACACTTGGGGACCAGGCGGTGGTGCACCCGGTGAAGCACAGGTAGTTCTAAACACAAGGACCCATGCAAGGATGCAAGTTCAAGCCCCGGCTCCCCACCTGCAGGGGAGGCGCTTCACAGGCGGGGAAGCAGGGCTGCAGGTGTCTCTCTTTCCCTCTCCTTCTCTATCTCCCCCACCCTCTCAACTTTTCACTGTTATATCCAATAAAATGAAAATACATATATATCAGAACACTGTTAAGCTTTGGCTTATGGAACCTAGAAGCCTTAGTCATGAAAGCTGTTGGCATAACCATTATGCTATCTCTCTGATCCCCAAATATAGAACTTTCTTTTTTTAAAAAAAAGACTGTTTTTTAGAACAGTTTCAGTTTTACAATAAAATTGAGAAGCTAGTATAGAGCTTCCATATACATCCAAACCCCTTTTCTCCACTGTTAACATCTTACATTAGCACACTACATTGGTTATAATTAATAAACCAAAATATTGATTTTATTATTAATTAAAGATCATTTTTGGTTCAGATTTTCTTCACTGTTACTTAATGACTTTTTCTGTCTCGGGATTCTATTCAAAATAATGTCTTACCTTGAGTCACTGTGTTTCCTTTGGCTCCTCTTGGTTGTGAGTCGCTGAGTCCCCTTATCCCCATCCCAACACACACTTTTATTCGTCTGATAATCTGGACAGTTTTTGCAAAAATGAGTGACTGCGGCTATTCAGGCAGTGCAGGCATTTTCTTGTGATGTTTGACAATCATCTGTTTGAAAAGGAAGAGAGTAGGACTTTCATTGCTGGGGAAACAACTAGCAGTGCGTGTTGCCACTGACACAGTTTTAGCACACATGCAAAAATGAGAATTTTGGAAAACACGTTCTCATCACAAAGTCACAAGCTGTAAAAGATCTTGAAGGCTATTTCTCATCAGGTTGTAGCATAGCTAGGGACCAGGAGACAGACCACCTGGTTAAGTGTGCATCTGTGTGAAGCACTCAACTGAGATTTGTCTAATTTTTCTCTCACGATTAGACTGACTAGAACGATTGGCTTTAGGGAGGAAGGACAGAGAGGTAAGGGGCTGTTCTCATCACATTTTATCAGTGCTGCGTACAGTCAACACTGTGGAGGGGAACGTTGATTCCACTTGTTCAAGGCATAGATCTTTTCATGTTTATCCACTTTAAAAATTACTTTTTTCTCCCTCTTGGTGCTTTTTGCTTGTTTGTTGCCATCAGTATTATTCCCGAGGCTTGGTGCCTGCATGGCTTGGCTTTCCTAGAAGCCATTTTGTTGTTCTTTTTCTTTGATAGAGGTCAAGACTGAGAAAGATAGAAAAGAGGAGAAGACAGAGACACCTGCACTTAGCTGCAGGTAGGGACCAGGGATTTGAACCCAGATCCTTGCACATGAAAACATGTGTGCTTTACTGGGTACACTACTGCCCTGCCTCTTAGTGTGCTCTTTGGAAGAAAATCCTTACTGAGTCTTCATGTAGCTTGAGAAGAATATCCCCACCTACTAATAAGACTTTTAAGATACTCTTCCATTTTCCAGCTACATATCTGTACGAAGTTAGATTTTCCTGTGTACTTCAACCAAAATAGTAGATTATAGTAGATTGACTGTAGAGGCAGAGGTGAGAGTTCTGCTGCCTTTTGCTAAATTATATATGAAAATTAGCCAGAAAGAAATGCAGGACTGTGCCACTTTTCTTACTCAATTATTTTTATTATAGAAAATATGACTCTTGGGGCTGGATGGTGATGCACCTGGTTGAGTGCACATGTTAAAATGCCTGGGTTCAAGCCCCTAGTTCCCACCTGTAGCTGGGAAGCTTTAAGAGTGGTGAAGCAGTGCTGTCTCTCCCTCTCTCTCTCTCTCTCTCTCTCTCTCCCCCCTACCTGTTCCTCCTTCTCTAGCTCCACCTTCCTCGTGATTTCTGACTATCTCTAGCCAATAAATAAATAATATATAACTCTCTCAAAAATTTTAGTTATGTTTATTTGGTGGATTGAACGTATGATTTCATAGTTACTTTGGTCTAATTTTTGTGCTTTAATTTCTAATAACAAATATTAGAAAAGAGATAACCCGTGTAAAGAAAAACTTTGATTCCCTCAATAATTTTTAGTAGTGTGAAGGGATCCTAGACCCAAAATGTTTAAGAACCATTCGCTTTAGGGTTAAACTTCTGTGGACCAAAATGAAAGCATCCTATCCAAAGAAAAGCAAGCCAAAACTGAATTCTAAAGACTTAATGAGAAAACCGACTATACCTAAATTTTCCTTATTGAGGAATGTAATTTTTACACCTGCAGAAAATTGTTTCCTCAACTGATAACTATCTTCACAAGTAACTATTTGCAAGGGTAGTTTGTTATTTGTGTCTTAAAAATAATGACAGGTGGCCAGGTGTGTTTGTAAAGTGTCTGAGCAGGAAAATGTCTTGGTTGATGCATATGCATATGTGGCGGTCTCCACATTGTTCACAGTCCATGTCTTGTTCATTGCCTTTCTTGTTTTGGTCGTTAGCACTCAGTGAATGGAGGTCCAGGAGGTATGTGTGTTGGCTTTCATTGTCTACTGGTCTCGATTGCACCATGTTAGCCTCGGTAACACTAGACTTACAATTAAATTAAATGGCGTCCCTTGGACGCTTGTCTGGAGATAATTTCTTCCTCCTTTTTCTGTCCTCTGTTTTACTTCGTTTGATGTGTATGACCAAGGAAGCAGTTGTCTTCCAAATCACACTGGTGAGATCAGCTGCCCAGAAAGTTAGGCAGCATCTGCAACTTAGTGTCTGGAAGGTGGCAGGACACAAAGTGAGACAAAATCAACCCAGAACTCTTCACCCAGAGAATTAAGAGTCATGGGTGGAATTTGGATTGAGTGCACAGGAAAATGGTGTGCACACAGGCAGGGCAGATGAGTTGAAGTGAGTGTCAAAGAACTTACAGGTCAAGTAGTTGGGCTTGAAGAAGAACTTTCATCAACACTGTCTTCCACTGACGTGGAAGAGAGAGAGGAGATCCGGAGCGGAGAGGGAACACAATTCTTTATTCACGCGGGCACCTCAGAGTTGGGTAAGTGCGCAGTGGTTCGGGCCACGTGGAGCTAGCCAAAATGGCCGCCTCGCACAGCAACCTTCCCTGTGTCTAATCACCAAAGTGAAAAGTGGGCAAGAGAGAGAGGGGCAGAAGAAGAAGGGTTTTATAGGGAAAAAAACCGGGAGTGACGAGCCAGGACAGGATTGGTTGGGAAGGGCACTTCGAGAATATCGTATTAACTCTCGTGGGAACTGGCACTAGCCTGAGGGGACATCTGCACAGCAAACATAAACCAAACTAGTAGCTATTTTGGGCAGATTCATACCAGATCACCTGTCAAAAGTGTATGAGATTAACATGCTACTTCCATGTATGACATGAGCCTTTGTTATGTGTGCATGAGGGTTCACCCCTCCAGATGGGCATGGAACGAAATGGTCAGATACCACCTTTATGTGATGAAAGGGGTGTCCCCTCTTGTAGGTGGCTACTGGCCCTCTGCAGAGTGCAGGGCTTGTCACATAGAAGCATGGACTGAATTCCAGCTCTTCCCGTCTCCTCCAGCAGGAGCATAAGCCAAGTCTGTATGATGTTGAGTAGAAAGCCAGGGCGAGTGATGGAAATGTACTGAATCCAACGGAGAGGGCGTCTCAGGAGCAGAGCCAAGCTACTAAGTGCCCTGGTGTTTTTAGATTAGATGGGCAGAAGGGTGGCCAAGCCTTTGCTAGACATGCTAGTGGGGTGAAGCTAACAGATGGCAGGAAATTGAGTACTGAAGCCGGAGCTCTGGTAGCCTTTTCTGCAGATACGTAAGTTGGGAGTCTGCAGCATCAGTGAATTTACTTGATCAGACAGATAAGGGAAGAGATGAAGGTTATAGGAAGGGTCTGAAATCCTCTGATGAAAGTCAGTGGAGGGTGCCTTCCAGTGGTCCACTCAGTTGAGGGCACATGTTACCATGCACAGGGACCCAGGTTTGAGCGGCTACTCCCCACCTGCAGGGGAAGCTTCATGGGCAGTGACGCAGGTCTACAGGTGTCTACCTTTCTCTCTCCTTCTCTATCTCCCTTCCCTCTCAATTTCTGTCTGTTCTATCAGATAAAGATAGAAAGGGGATGGAGTCGGGTGGTAGCGCAGTGGGTTAAGCGCAGGTGGCGCAAAGCGCAAGGACTGGTGTAAGGATCCCAGTTAGAGCCCCGGCTCCCCACCTGCAGGGAAGTTGCTTCACAAGCGGTGAAGCAGGTCTGCAAGTGTCTACCTTTCTTTCTTTCTTCCTTTCTTTCTTTCTTTCTTTCTTTCTTTCTTTCTTTCTTTCTTAATTTCTTTATTGGGGAATTAATGTTTTACATTCGACAGTAAATACAATAGTTTGTACATGCTTAACATTTCCCAGTTTTCCATATAACAGGTGTCTACCTTTCTCTCCCCCTCTCTGTCTTCCCCTCCTCTCTCCATTTCTCTCTGTCCTATCCAACAACAACGACAACAATAATAACTACAACTATAAAATAACAAGGGCAACAAAAGGGAATAAATGAATAAAAAATAGAAAGGGGAAGAAAAGGGTGGGGGGCTGAACACTGGGAACAGTGATTGGCAGTGTTGACATCAGGCCTCATAGATAATCCTGGTGGCAAGGAAAAGAAAGAAAGAGAAAGAAAGAAAGAAAGCTCCCATCCTCGTACCAAGGCAGCAGCAACAGCTGAACCCTTCCGTTCTTTAACTGAAGAGTTAAAATGAAATTAATTTACTTGATTTACTAACATTTTGGGATTTAGATATTACTTTGTTCTTTTTATCATATTTTTAAATTTTTTCCCCTCAGGGCTATTCACTCTCCCACGCTCCCTTATTTTTCATTTTTTAATATTCATCTTATTTTATTTTATTTTCAAGAGGAAGAGATACAGAGAAAAAGACCAGAGCACTGCTCTGCTGTGGCTTATGGTAGTGATGGAGATTGAACCTGGCTATTTAATTTTTTAACTTTTATTTGTTGGATAGAGACAGAGAGAAATTGAGAGGGGAGGGAAAGATAGATAGATAGATAGACAGACAGACAGACAGACAAGTGCTTCCCTGCTTCACTGATCTTGCAGCTTTCCCCCTGCTAGTGGGGATCAGGGCTGGAACCCAGCCAGGTCTTTGCACATCACAACATGTGCACTCTACCAGGTGCACCACCACCTGGCCCTTGTAGAAGTTCTTAATAGACAAATATAACAAGTTAGTGGTCTTAAAAAGCTAATCTTAAAAAGTTTTTTTTGGCTTCAACTTGTAGGGTATACTCAGTAAACCATAAACTGTTGTACATATTTACACAGAGACATAGAAATGATCTTACGTGCCTTCTGGCTTGGCCTGTTTCTTTACCTTCCTGCTTCCCCTCTCATGTACTGACACCAATTCTAATTGTTAAACAGTCACAGTATTCTCAAGTGCTGCAACTTCTGTGATTTATTTCCTAAGCTGAGCTCCTGCATGTACTCAGTGAGTAAAACCAATCATGTTTTGCTTTTCCCGTTACTTCCTTGACAATAAATTATACTTGGTTCTATTGACAGCTTCATGAAATAGGGTTCTACTTCCCTACACTGGGCCAATTCCCTCTCCATTGAAAACCTCCTCTGTGTCTCCTCTCCTCTCCTCTCCTTCTCTCCCCTCCCCTCCCCTCCTCTCCCCTCCCCTCCCCTCCCCTCCCCTCTCTTCTCCTCTCCTCTCCTCTCCCCTCTCCTCCCCTTCTCTCCCCTCCCCTCTTACCCTCCCCTCTCTTTCCCTCTTTTATTTATTTATTTTTTCAATTTTATTGGGAGGCTAATGGTTTGTGGTGCAGTCAGTGAGTACATGGGTACAACCTCTCATCTCCCGGTCTGAGTCCTCTGCAGTATACCCTTACCCACAACTTAGATCCTTTCCATCCTGTTCCATTATGCAACAACACTCCAAGGTTATCTTCACCCCTTCCTCTCCCTCCTTCTCCAGAATCCTTTGCTATGGTACAAGACACCCTACTCAGTCTCAGTCTCAGTTTATATTGTCCCTCTCTGTCCTTATTTCTAGCCACTGTGTCAGTCCCAGGTGGCTTTCTCTGTCCTTACTTTTAATGTCCGCCTATGAATGAAATCATTTTTATATTTGTCCTTCTCCTCTTTGGCTTCCTGCTCAACATGATATCTTCAGGTGAAGCAAAGGAGATGACTTTATCATTTTTAAAAGCTGAGTGGTATTCCACTGTGTATATAGATCACAATTTTCTTAGCCACTCATCTGTTGTTGGGCATCTGGGTTGCTCCCAAGTTTTGACTATTACAGATTGTGCTGCTTTAAATATAGGTGGACGTAGATCTCTTCTAATAGGTGTTATTACTATTATTTAATTTTTGGTGGTGGTGGTGGTAAATCACCAGGAGAGAAACTGAGAAATTGCTGGGTCATAGGGCAAATCTGTTTCTCATGTTCTGAGAAATATCCAAACTGTTTAAAATCCACTTTCCAAAAATAAATAAATAACTCTTCAGTTAGCACTGTGCAGTGGATAGTCATATTTGTTGACTAAGCAAATTAAGAGGCATTGTTATTTATAATCCGAAGTTCTTACCAACACTGTATTTTCCTGATTCTCTTTTGCTTCCTGTTTAGCTAAAAGGGAAAAAAGTTTTAGACAAATAATAAGCTTCCAGTGGAGGGGGCATGGGATACAAAACTCTGGTAGTGGGAATTGTGTGGAATTGCAGCCCTCTTATCCTACAATCTGGTTAATCATTAACAAAAAAAAAAGTAGCAATGGAAAGGGAACAAAAAAAATTGCACGTGTTACTCTTGATTCCAAGAAGTATTTTATATATATGTATGTGTGTGTGTGTGTGTATGCAAATATGGACACATATAAATAGAATTAAATGTGTTTTTAAAGTCAGGACAAAGGTAAAATAGAATACGGTTAAGTTGAAAAATGGGAGAGGTTAATATGTATAAATCTGTCATAAATTTCTACAAAATTATTAAAGTTGAATGCTTAGATCATCTCAGTCAAAAGGGGGGGGTTCTCTGTAGGTTAGAAATTAGAAGCAGGGGCCAGGGTGTGGCACATCTGGTTGAGCACACATGCTACCATGAACAAGGAACTGGGTACGAGTCCCCATCTACAGAGGGAAATCTTCGCAAGCAGTGAAGCAGTGCGACAGATGTCTCTCTTTCTCTCTATTTAACCTTTCCCTCTAAATTTCTCTGTGTCCTATCAAATAAAGTAAAGGAGGAAGAAAGAAAGAAAGAGAGAAAGAGGAAGGGAGGAAGGAAGGAAGGAAGGAAGGAAGGGAGGGAGGGAGGGAGGGAGGAAGGAAGGAAGGAAGGAAGGGAGGGAGGAAGGGAAAATGGCCCCCAGGAGCAGTGGATTCATCATGCAGATTTTGAGCCCCAGTGATATCCATGTGACAATAAAAAAAAATAATGAATGAATTTCCTTAAATTTAAAAAAAGAAGAAATCAGAAGCCAATCATTTGATCAGATTAAGAGTTTCCCGGCACTTAGTCCTTTCATAAAGGAATTTCTGAACGATGCCAGCAATGTCTTCAGCATCATTCCTGCTGCCGATACAAGTTTGTATTAATTACACTGATCTTTTTATGCAAGCTCGGGGCATAATAAATGACCAAGTACAGCTCCATGAAACTAGTGCCACAGAGATCTTTTTAAAAATGCCTTACAAGTAAGTTTTTCTCATTAATATGTAGCTTAATCAGGAAAAATCACTTTAAACAATCGAGTAAACTCATGTTCAAGTCAGGATGGTGGATGTTTTAATAAAATCTGTGCAGCAGACAACTCAAGGTCATCTTTTGGCAAGAAGGTGGAGCCGCTGCTCTGTTGTCTTTAGTTTAAAGGGTTTGGTCCTTTGTGTGTCTGGCAACACAGAGGTTTTCAGCTTTGCTCTCATTCATTTTTTAACGTCTCTAGAATGTGATTTAGCATTTTACCAAATCTTTTCATGATTTAGAAAGCAAGGAGTGATTCAACTTCCGGAGGCGGAGCTACGAGCAGCAGATCGCTTTCTCTCCTCTCCTCTCCTCTCCCAGATCAACTAGGAATACCAAAGGAGACCACCCGGACCGAAACAAGACAGGACTAGAATGACCACAGAAACCCAGTAAATCACCCGTGAGTACAAACACGCGTGGCTGGTGACAGAGAGGAGAGAGGGGCCTAAGGAGAGATTAAGTGACTGCTAACAGTTCGACAGTTTGTCAGTGGAGACACCACCTCCAGTCTGCTCCACCAACAAGGGGACAGCTGAAGGGAGGAAAGGACTCCCCAGAGACTCACCAAGTACAACTCTGAGTCTCCATTGCTACTACCCTCAGAATCTGGAGCAGCAACAGGGAGGGACACCAGGGCACAGAGATCTAACCGGGAAACTCAGGAGAAGACCTATACCTCGGTGGCATAGCTGAAGGGCTGTGAAAGTCTCTTTGCATAACCACTGGATTATCTCTGCCACACCCTGCTTTATCTCTTGGTCAGGAGTCATTGATTAAGCCAAGAAGCCTATTGGTAGTTTAAAAGCCCTCAGGCTACCATAGCCTACAGGGGAAAAAAAAAAGGCTTTTACACCACTGAACTCCAACTCAGGGATTGAAAAAACTGTTAACTTATATAAAATGGTTAAAACAACAAGAAAAAATAATGGAGACTCGAACCAGGACAAGAGTCCAGCTAAAAGTCCTCCAGAGGGCGAAGCACAAAACAACGAGTTCAACATCCAAACATTAGCTAAGGAAATAATAACAGGAGTGAGTAAAGAATTTGAAAAAATTGTAATCAGAACTGCAGGAACAACAAATGAGAATATGGAAGAAAATTCTAATAATCGCATGGTTATTAGAGAGCTGAAAGCTGAAATTGCTGAGCTAAGAAGGCAACTAGCTGAACAAGCTAAAACAGTATCAGAGCAGGGCAACAAAATAGATGAACTCCAGAAAGCAGTAGAGGGCAGAGAGAATAGAATCAATGAGGCTGAAGACAGAATTAGCAAGATTGAGGATGAATTAGAGACAACTAAAAAAGAAGTAAGAGATCTCAAAAAGAGATTAAGAGATGCTGAAAACAACAACAGAGTCCTATGGGATGACTTCAAAAGAAACAATATACGCATTATTGGCTTACCAGAGGAAGAAAGAGAAGGGGAGGAAGAAAGCGTTCTCCAGGCCATAATAGCTGAAAATTTCTCTAGTCTAGACAACACCAAAGACATAAAGATTCAAGAAGCCCAGAGGGTCCCAAACAGAATTAACCCAGACCTAAAGACACCAAGACATGTCATACTTAGATTGGAAAGGAATAAGGATAAAGAAAGGATCCTCAAGGCTGCAAGAGAAAAACAAAGAGTCACCTACAAAGGAAAACCCATAAGATTAGCAGCGGACTTCTCCATACAAACACTACAGGCCAGAAGAGAATGGCAAGATATCTATCGAGTGCTCAATGAGAAAGGCTTTCAGCCAAGAATACTATATCCTGCTAGATTGTCATTCAGACTAGATGGAAGCATCAAAACCTTCTCAGACAAGCAACAGTTGAAGGAAGCAACCATCACCAAGCCTGCCTTGAAAGAAGTTCTGAAAGGTTTCCTATAAACAACCAGACCACCACAAATAGAACATATATCAAAACACTCTAAAACTCTACAAGAATGGCGTTAAAATATCTTCAATCTTTGATATCAATAAATGTGAATGGCCTGAATTCACCTATTAAAAGACACAGAGTAGGAAGATGGATCAGAAAACACAACCCAACAATATGTTGTCTACAGGAAACTCACCTAACGCAACAAGACAAACACAGACTTAAAGTGAAAGGATGGAAAACTATCATTCAAGCCAATGGCCCACAAAAAAGGGCAGGAACAGCTATTCTCATATCTGACATGATAGACTTTAAAATAGATAAAATTAAAAAAGATAGGAATGGACACTACTTAATGCTCAGAGGATCAGTCAATCAAGAGGACTTAACAATTATTAATATCTATGCACCCAATGAGAAGCCATCTAAATACATCAAACTTCTACTGAAAGAGCTACAGCAATATATTAACAGTAACACAATCATAGTAGGGGACTTCAACACCCCACTATCTCAACTTGACAGATCATCCAGGCAGAAAATCAGTAAAGACATAAGGGAGCTAAATGAAGAGATAGATAAACTAGAACTATTGGACATTTTCAGAGTCATTCATCCCAAGAAACTGGAATACACATTTTACTCAAATCCACATGGATCATTCTCAAGGATAGACCATATGTTAGGCCACAAAGACAGCATCAGCCTATTCAAGAGCACTGAAATCATCCCAAGCATCTTCTCAGACCACAGTGGAATTAAACTAACACTTAACAATCAACCAAAGATTAGTAACAGTGCCAAAATGTGGAAGCTCAACAGTACACTTCTTAACAACTTCTGGGTCAAAGAGGAAATCAAGGAGGAAATCAAAATGTTTCGAGAGTTCAATGAAAATGAAGACACAAGCTATCAAAATATTTGGGACACAGCTAAAGCAGTCCTAAGAGGGAAGTTCATAGCTATACAAGCACACATTAGGAAACAAGAAAAGGCACAAATAAACAGCCTGATTGCACATCTTAAAGACCTAGAAGAAGAACAACAAAGGAACCCTAAAGCAACCAGAAGGACAGAAATTATTAAAGTTAGGGCAGAAATAAATAACATTGAGAATAGGAAAACCATACAAAAGATCAATGAAAGTAAATGTTGGTTCTTCGAAAGAGTAAACAAAATCGACAAACCTTTAGCCAGACTCACAAAACAAAAAAGGGAGAAGACCCAAATAAATCGGATAGTAAATGAAAGAGGAGATATCACAACAGACACTGCAGAAATTCAACATATCATGCGAGGCTTCTATGAACAACTATATGCCACCAAGTTAGAGAACCTGGAAGAAATGAATGATTTCCTAGATACCTACCAACTTCCAAAACTAAGTAAAGAGGAAGTGGATAACATGAACAAGCCCATCACAGCTAATGAAATTGAAACAGTTATCAAAAATCTTCCCAAAAATAAAAGTCCTGGACCAGATGGTTTTACAAATGAATTCTACAAAACTTTCAAAGAAGAACTAATACCTCTACTTTTAAAAGTCTTCCAGAAGATTGAAGACACTGGAATACTCCCTGCCAGCTTCTATGAAGCCAACATCACCCTGATACCAAAAGCAGACAGGGACACAACCAAAAAAGAAAACTACAGACCAATATCTCTGATGAACATAGATGCGAAAATATTGAACAAAATTCTAGCCAACCGGATACAGCAGTATATCAAAAAGATTGTCCATCATGACCAAGTGGGGTTTATCCCAGGCATGCAAGGTTGGTTTAATATACGTAAATCAATCAATGTGATCCACCATATCAACAAAAGCAAGACCAAAAACCACATGGTCATATCAATAGATGCAGAGAAAGCCTTTGACAAAATACAACATCCCTTTATGATCAAAACACTACAAAAAATGGGAATAGATGGAAAATTCCTGAAGATAGTGGAGTCTATATATAGCAAACCTACAGCCAACATCATACTCAATGGTGAAAAACTGGAAGCATTTCCCCTCAGATCAGGTACTAGACAGGGCTGCCCACTATCACCATTACTATTCAACATAGTGTTGGAAGTTCTTGCCATAGCAATCAGGCAGGAGCAAGGAATTAAAGGAATACAGATTGGAAGAGAAGAAGTCAAACTCTCCTTATTTGCAGATGACATGATAGTATACATGGAAAAACCTAAGGAATCTAGCAAGAAGCTTTTGGAAATCATCAGGCAATACAGTAATGTGTCAGGTTATAAAATTAACATTCAAAAGTCAGTGGCATTCCTCTATGCAAACACTAAGTTAGAAGAAATTGAAATCCAGAAATCAGTTCCTTTTTCTATAGCAACAAAAACAATAAAATATCTAGGAATAAACCTAACCAAAGAAGTGAAAGACTTGTATACTGAAAATTATGAGTCACTACTCAAAGAAATTGAAAAAGACACAAAGAAGTGGAAAGATATTCCATGCTCATGGGTTGGAAGAATTAACATCATCAAAATGAATATATTACCCAGAGCCATCTACAAATTTAATGCTATCCCCATCAAGATCCCAAGCACATTTTTTAGGAGAATAGAACAAATGCTACAAATGTTTATCTGGAACCAGAAAAGACCTAGAATTGCCAAAACAATCTTGAGAAAAAAGAACAGAACCGGAGGCATCACACTGCCAGATCTCAAACTGTATTATAGGGCCATTGTCATCAAAACTGCTTGGTACTGGAACATGAACAGACACACTGACCAGTGGAATAGAATTGAGAGCCCAGAAATGAGGCCCCACACCTATGGACATCTAATCTTTGACAAAGGGGCCCAGACTATTACATGGGGAAAGCAGAGTCTCTTCAACAAATGGTGTTGGAAACAATGGGTTGAAACATGCAGAAGAATGAAGCTGAATCACTGTATTTCACCAAATACAAAAGTAAATTCCAAGTGGATCAAGGACTTGGATGTTAGACCAGAAACTATCAGATACTTAGAGGAAAATATTGGAAGAACTTTTTTCCGCATAAATTTTAAAGACATTTTCAATGAAATGAATCCAATTACAAGGAAGACTAAGGCAAGTATAAACCTATGGGACTACATCAAATTAAAAAGCTTCTTCACAGCAAAAGAAACCACTACCCAAATCAAGAGACCCCTCACAGAATGGGAGAAGATCTTTACATGCCATACATCAGATAAGAGTTTAATAACCAACATATATAAAGAGCTTACCAGACTCAACAACAAGACAACAAATAACCCCATCCAAAAATGGGGGGAGGAATTGGACAGAATATTCACCACAGAAGAGATCCAAAAGGCTGAGAAACACATGAAAAAATGCTCCAAGTCTCTCATTGTCAGAGAAATGCAAATCAAGACAACAATGAGATATCACTTCACTCCTGTGAGAATGTCACACATCAGAAAAGGTAACAGCAGCAAATGCTGGAGAGGGTGTGGGGTCAAAGGAACCCTCCTGCACTGCTGGTGGGAATGTCAATTGGTCCAACCTCTGTGGAGAACAGTCTGGAGAACTCTTAGAAGGCTAGAAATGGACCTACCCTATGACCCTGCAATTCCCCTCCTGGGGATATATCCTAAGGAACCCAACACATCCATCCAAAAAGATCTGTGTACACATATGTTCTTGGCAGCACAATTTGTAATAGCCAAAACCTGGAAGCAACCCAGGTGTCCAACAACAGATGAGTGGCTGAGCAAGTTGTGGTATATATACACAATGGAATACTACTCAGCTGTAAAAAATGGTGACTTCACTGTTTTCAGCCGATCTTGGATGGACCTTGAAAAAATCATGTTGAGTGAAATAAGTCAGAAACAGAAGGATGAATATGGGATGATCTCACTCTTAGGCCGAAGTTGAAAAACAAGATTAGAAAAGAAAACACAAGTCGAACCTGAAATGGAATTGGAGTATTACACCAAAGTAAAAGACTCTGGGGTGGGTGGGTGGGTGGGGAGAATACAGGTCCATGAAAAATGATGAATGAAATAGTGGGGGTTGTATTGCTAAATGGGAATCTGGGGAATGTTATGCATGTAAAAAAAAAAAAGTAGAAACGCAAAGCAGAAATTGAGTTTGGAGTATGGCACCAAAGTAAGAAAGCAGAAGTATACTAGAGTTTGCAGTGAGTACCTCCCTAATACTTCCTCTCCACTTTTCCAAGCTTTGGGTCCATGATTGCTCAACAATTTGTTTGGCTTTGTATGTTAACTCTCTTTTTAGTCACCAGGTTCCAGGTGTCATCAGGATGCCGGCCAGACTTCCCTGGATTGAAGACACCACCAATGTGTCCTGGAGCTCAGCTTCCCCAGAGACCCATCCTACTAGGGAAAGAGAGAGGCAGACTGGGAGTATGGACCGACCAGTCAACGCCCATGTTCAGCGAGGAAGCAATTACAGAAGCCAGACCTTCTACCTTCTGCAACCCTCAATGACCCTGGGTCCATGCTCCCAGAGGGATAGAGAATGGGAAAGCTATCGGGGGAGGGGGTGGGATATGGAGATTGGGCGGTGGGAATTGTGTGGAGTTGTACCCCTCCTAAAATTAAAAAAAAAAAAAAAAAGAAAGCAAGGAGTGGGAGGAGGAATAATAACTCTTTATATCCGCTGCTTTTCCAACTCTGATTAGACTTTTCAAGTATTCCAAGCTAATAGGATTCAGTCCCCCCCCCCCCATAGACTCTGACAAGGAAAACATAACAAACATAACAAAATCTTGCATGTGCAAGACTTTAACGTGTTGAGAAGTTACCATTCTCAATTTAAACATAAACTCTTGGTGATTCTAAAGCTTTTCTCTTTTCTTCTCAGTGTCCTACATGCCACTTTCATGCCTCTTAGCTCTGATTTCCAAAGAAGAGTTGGCATTAACCAACCATTCATTTTGGATGTATAGATAGGACCAGCATCGAAGGGCATACAACCAAGATCAGGTGTTTGTTTTAATATTTATTTATTTCCTTTTGTTGCCCTTGTTGTTTTATTGTTGTAGTTATTATTGCTGTCGTCGTTGTTAGATAGGATGGAGAGAAGAGGGAAGACAGAGAGGGGCAGAGAAAGACACCTGTAGACCTGCTTCACCGCCTGTGAATCTACTCCCTGCAGGTGGGGAGCCGGGGACTCCAACAGGGATCCTTATGCCGGTCCTTGTGCTTTGTGCCACGTGCGCTTAACCTGCTGCACTACCTACTGCCTGACTCCCCCAAGATCAGGTTTTATAAGATCAACATCATGTAGGTAATCTTCCAGACTTCTTCAGACAAATGTGTAATAAACTTCCCTCCTGCAGAGAGATAGCAGACACTGCCCTCTACTGAAGGGATGTTAAGGATTGCGTGGTTCTGGTAATCATGAATGATGTTTTTTTTTGGTAGAATCATGCTATCGATCCATTATTGTCATGCATATTTGGTTAAAATCATGATACTAAAAATAGAAAAAAAAATGACGGGATATTTCAGTGTTGGCCACATATTTTTATCACTCTTTGTAGTTTGTACAGAGTATGGTTATTACCTTCTGTAGTCTGGCTAAATTGCTGGAATGTTAATAAAGAAAAAAAAAACAGGGAGTCGGGCGGTGGCGCAGCGGGTTAAGCGCACATGGTGCAAAGCGCAGGGACCGGCGTAAAGATCCCAGTTCGACCTCCCCAGCTCCCCACCTGCAGGGGAGTCGCTTCACAGGCGGTGAAGCAGGTCTGCAGGTGCCTGTCTTCCCCCTCTGTCTTCCCCTCCTCTGTCTTCCCCTCCTCTCTCCATTTCTCTCTGTCCTATCTAACTACGATGACATCAATAACAACAACTACAACAACAATAAAAAAACAAAGGCAACAAAAGGGAAAAATAAATAAATAAAATTTTAATAAAAAAACATTTACTTGTTCTTAACTGAAACATTTTTTCTGGTGAGAAATTAGAAAGAGGTTTGTGATAGCATTGTTATATCTACTTTGTGAAATAATTATAGCAATAGTTGGGTTACTTCCTATATTTTGGGTTACTACCTATATTTTTTCAGTGTCTTATAGATGACTAATATCTAGATCATTCATGAGTCATTGTTTATTATTTTATAGTGGTTTTTTCTTTTTTGAATCACCACCAGAGTGTCACTGCCCCAGAATGGCTTTTTCAGATAGAGATCATGAGACAGTGAAAGGATTACATCCTGGCGCTTCCTCCCACACGACAAGTGTTGAGTCTGGGTTGCAGGAATGGCAGAACACCATACTCTTCAAATGAGCCATTTTGCTGGCCCTTAAGGAATTAATTATATATGGCTAGTTAGCAGTAGAAGAGCATGTTAAAATAAGTATTTTTCTTTTTTTAATATTTATTTATTCCCTTTTGTTGCCCTTGTTTTATTGCTGTAGTTATTATTGTTGTTGTTGTTGATGTCGTCATTGTTGGATAGCACAGAGAGAAATGGAGAGGAGGGGAAGACAGCGAGGGGGAGAGAAAGACAGACACCTGCAGACCTGCTTCACCGCCTGTGAAGCGACTCCCCTGCAGGCGGGGAGTCGAGAGCTCAAACGGGATCCAATGCAGGTCCTTGCGCTTTCCGCCACCTGCTCTTAACCTGCGCTACCACCCGACTTCCTAAACTAAGTATTTTCCTAACCAAAACTTTCATAAGGAAGCTAGCCAATGAAAAAATACATACACCATGCCTCTGTACTTATTACATATAGTGTGGTTTAGAAAATTATGCTGGATCTCCTGGACATTAAGACAATAAACTCAGGGGGTTGGGCGGTAGCACAGAGGGTTACCCGCACAGCGTGTTAAACACAAGGACCTGCGTAATGATCCCGGTTCGAGCCCCCAGCTCCCCACCTACAGGGGAGTCGCTTCACAAGCAGTGAAGCAGGTCTGTGGGTGTCTTTCTCTCCCCTTCTCTGTCACCCTCTTCTCTCGATTTCTCTCTGGCTTATCCAATAACAAGGGCAACAAGATGGGAAAAATAGCCTCCAGGAGCCGTGGATTAGTGCTAGCACCGAGCCCCAGTAATAACCCTGGAGGCAAAATATATAGATATTCCATTATTGGACTTAGTGTCCAGTATAATATCCAGCTTGTTTGAGTTGCTTCTATTTTTTCTAGAGTCTGGTTTTCTTGGAATTTGACTGAATATAAATAATTTTAAGTCATTTGGTGTGTGTGGGGGGACTAGTGGTTAACAGTGCGTTGTTGGTGCATGGGGGGGGACTAGTGGTTAACAGTGTGTTGTTGGCACATGGGTACCATTTCTCATCTCCCCGTGGTTTGTGTATACAAGGCACTCAGCCCCAATTAGTCCTTTCCCATCACCCTGCACCAGGTCCCTAGTGCCTGCTGGACCCTCTCCCTCCACTGCTTCCCACAGTTCTTTGCTTTGGTGTACTACACACTACACCCAGCCCACGTTTCACTTTGGGTTTTCCTTTTATGTCCTTGTTTCTTAAGTATAATTGAGAAACTGTTTTTATTTTTTAAATTTAATACTAGTTTTTGTTTGTATGTTTTTGAGGTAACCTTGGTTTACCAGTGTTTTAGAAGTGCAGTTTTTCACCTTAAAGTAAAAGTGTGCAGTAGTCTGTATTGAGTCAACGTAGACTCAATAAGTGCAGCAAGCCAAATAGAAAGACTTAAAAAAAAAGACCCCACCCTCCTCCAGGTTCCAGATGCTACCATGATGCCAACCTGACTTCCCTGGGCAGACGATCCCACCATGTGTCCTGGAGCCCCACTAGGGAAAGAGAGAGACAGGCTGGGAGTATGGATCCACTTGCCAACACCCATGTTCAGCAGCGAAGCAGTTACAGAAACCATTACCTTTCGCCTTCTGCATCCCATAATCACCCTGGGTCCATACTCCCAGAGAGATAAAGCTTCCAAGGGAGGGGATGGGATAGAGAGTTCTGGTGATGGGAATTGTGTGGAATTGTACCCCTGTTATCCTATGGTCTTATCAATATCTCTACTTTATAAACAAATTATAAACAAAGACACCTTAAGGTACCTAATCAAATATTTTCTACTTAGGCCTCCTCTCCTACTTCCTATTTCACCTGCCTCAATCAACTCTAAGTCTAACCCTGTCAGATAAAGTAAGAACTACAAAAGCTGGATAAAGGCAAGAGACTGGCTCACTTTAATGATGGTCCTTCCACCCATCACTAGTGGGGGAATCCTGGGATTCTCACATAGATATATAGGCCCCATTAGGGCCTAGACCTCTAACAGATCTCTCTCTCTACCGTCACTGGTCATCTCCATCAGGAACAACATCATAAACCCTCTTGTGGGTCTCTACAGGACCTTGCCCTCCATGTAGAATAACGGTAGGGACTGCCCTACTCTCCAGAGGGAGGCTGGGTCAACATACTCTGCCGCTCGAGGAAGACAGGTCCTGAAATGAGTGCAGCCTAGAATGTTCCCAGCTGTGACCATGGACTGTGAGTTCAGACTGGGATGCAGAGGGTACACATGCAGCTGCCAGGCCTTTGTAAGCTCAGGGTTTCTGTAGAGAGATTCATTGACAGTCTTATGGGATCTTCTTAATATTATTATTTGCCTCCTCCTCCCCCCTCCCCCTCGTCCTCCTCCTCCTCTGTCTCTTCCTTTTCCTCCTCCTTCTTAAAAGATTTATTTATCTATTAGCCTTTTGATACTTGGCCTTGGTGCACCCACTTTATTCAAATTGCTCTATCCATTTCATCTTCATTTTTCCTTTGTCTTCTGTTGTTGCTGTATTTTGTCCACTTCTACCCCTGAAAAATTTGTTTAGACTTGGAGTTTGTTTTCTTCTTTTTGCATAGGACTCCTTTCAGCAGTCCTTACAAGGCAGGATTGACAGTGGTCAGTTCCTTCAGCTTCTGTATGTTTGGGAAGGTTTTGATTTCTCTCCCACACAGGAAAGATAGTTTGGCAGGACAGAGAATTTGTGGTGGCAATCTGTGTTCTCCAGTACAGTGAATATTCATTCCACTCTCTCCTTGCTTCTAGTGTTTCTGGTGAGAGATTTGGAGACAGTCTGATGGCTCTGCCTTTGTATGTCAGATTCCTTTTGTCCCTGGCAACTGGCATTAGCTTTTTTTTTTTTTTTTGCCTTTGTTTTGGAGATTTTTACAATGAGAATCATGGCATGGGCTGTTCTGAGCCATAAGCCTTTGGTGTACTTTTGGCTAACTCTATGCTTCTATTTTTAGCATTCCCCAGGTGTGGAAAGTTTTCTTTGTATGACTTCTTTGAGTATAATCTCTGCTCCTCTCTCCTTCTCTTCATCTTCAGGAATTCCAATAATTCTTGGGTTATTTTTTCTGAGGGAGTCCAGTATTTCACCCAGAATCGCTCCATGTTTTATAGGTTTTTCCTCCCCGGCAGCCTTGCACCCAGAGAGTGTGGTGGTTTTATCTTCTATCCGTTATTTTGTCCTCGAACTAGATTATTCTGTTTATAAGGCCTCTAATATTAGCTCTCACTCCCTTGAGAGCCTCCTTAACTTTGTGAATTTCCATTTGAAATTTTCTTTGTGAATTTTGTTGTTCTTTGGTGAAATCTATGTTTGTACTGTTATGATTGGAGTCTTAAATTGCCTTCATAAGAAGTATTCTGACAATTTGGCTAATTGTTTTTGAGCTTCCATAATATGGTATCTGTTGTTCAGTCAACAGGTGGCGCTGTCTCTCCCCCCCATGTGTTTGATGTCCTTGTGGTGGAGGGGCGTCTTTTGTCTTCACTTGTGGGAACTTTTGGTGCCTTATTTCAGATCTTATTCTGGACTCCAGCAGCCCGCCTCCACCTTTAGGATGGGGCCCACCGCTTTTGATTCAATAGAAGGCACGCTTTCTCTGTGTTCTGAGACTGGCTCCTGAGCTCTGCCCTGTGATGCAAACACAATGGCAGGGGCAGCTGTCCACTCCAGCTCAGATTTGCTCTGCAGAGTCTCCACTCCCCATTCCACAGAGAGCACCCGCTCGCACTTGGGAACTTTCTTCAAGCCTGTGGTCGCAGTGTTGTACTGTCCCAGCTTATTGCTCCTCCCTTTGTCTGCTTGTTTCTAAGCGTGGTTTTGCCAGTCGCCGTTACTCCGTGACCATGCCCCGGGGTTGGGATTTTCTTTGTAAGTGAATTTAGCTTTTCTCTGGCAGTCTTCAGAGTTAGCTACCTTTCATCTTTACTGTTTTAATTATCATAGGCCTTGATGAACTTCCGTTTGGACTGATTCTTCTTGGAACCTAACAAACCTCCTGGATGGTTTGTTAGGTTTCCTCTTGTGTAACTGGGGGAAATTCTCAGCTGAAGTTTCTTCAGGCATGAACTCCGCCGCTGTCTGTCTCTAATTCTTGATCCCCTGTGACATGGATGTTGTTCCTCTTGGTGCTACCCCACAGATCTCTTCCACTGTCTTCATTTGTTTTAGTGTTTTTCACCTTTTTTTTTTTTTTTGAGGGTGGCTTCTACCTTATTTTTCACTTAGATTTTTGGTGTCTGTCTTCTTGCAGTTGTTCTCTGCTCTGTTTGTTTGTTTGTTTTTGGCTCATTCTTCTGATTCCTGTTAGGAACTTATCTGTAAATTTCCTCACTATTTGTCTGAGTTTGCTGCAGTCGTCCTCCACAATTCTTCTGAATGCATCAGATATCCATAGGACCGTAGCTTTGAGGTTATTTAGTTAGTTAGTTGGTTTTTTTTTGTTTTTTTTTTTTTTTTACTAGAGCAGTGCTCAGCTCTGGTTTATGGTGGTGTGGGGAATTGAACTAGGAATTTTGGAGCCTCAGGCATGAGAGTCTGTTTACATAACCATTATGCTATCTATTCCCACCCTAGCTTTGAGAACTTCATCAAGATATTTGTCTAGTTCTGTTAAATTTGAGGTTTTCTTCAGGTTATCTTGGTTCACCAGTGTCAAGAGAATTATGTTGTGTGTGTGTTGGGGGGGGGTGGATAGCATAATGGTTATGCAAACAGACTCTCATACCTGAGGTTCTGGAGTACCAGGTTCAGTCCCCCACACCACCAGAAACCAGAGCTGAGCAGTGCTGCTCAGGTAAAAAAAAATAAAATGAGAATTATGTTGTCATCCCATTATGTAACTCTTCACAGAGGCACTGAGGCAGTGGGTGGTAGGACCCTAAGTAGATGAGAGGCAGGGGGCCTAGCTGGTACCAGGCAAGCTGTTGTGGGCACAGGCTAGCTGAACTGTGTGGGCTCAACCTGACCCCTTGGGATAAGCCCAGCAGTGATGAGTGCCAGTAGGGCAGATGGGTATTGGTAAAGGATTCCGGCTTGGAACCAAGGAAGGAGAGAGTTTTTACCTTAGTTGTGAGTCTCTCTATCTTAATTGCCTGAATTCTGGGCTTTTTCTTTTTCTCCTTCCCCTTCCCCTTCCTCTTCTTCTTCTTCTTCATTTCTCTTTTTTAAAAATGACTTTGTTGATTTGATAGAACAGAGAGAAATTGAAGGAGGGTAGAGAGGGAGAAAGAGACTTCCGCAATACTGCTTCATCACTTGTGAAGCTTTCCCTGCAGATGGGGGGAATGGGAGCTTTAAACCCAGGCCCTTATGCATGGTAAGACGTGCACTCAGCCAGGTGTGTCACCACCCAGACCTGCTTTTTCTCTTTCATTGTTGACTCCTCCGAGTTCCAAGCTCATTTCTGTGCAAATATTTCCGTGTTGTCGGTTTTTGTGGTGGTGGTAACAGCAAGAGCAAATAGAGACTGGTAACCTGGTGCCACTTGGCCAGAAGTCCTTGAGAAAGAGCTTCATATGAGAGAAAGCCAGAGCACCATTCTTGAATACAAACACATTTTAGCAAGAGAACTATGAGCAGAACCTAGCAAATCCAAAGTATTCCTGTAACTTCTTATGAAGTCTAAAGCTTAACTCTCCTTCTGCGTCCTGATTCAGAAACCTCAGATGCACAGTAACTAGCAGCAGGATCTAATGAGGTTGAACAGCCTTGTGATGGGGTGAATTCTAGGGCATGGTTAACCAAGGTCTGTAAAGAAGGTGTGAAACCCCTCTCCCTCAGCCTTACAAACCAAGGAAGCAGCCCTGTTTTTCATCAATTCTAGGCTTCTTTCTGACCATCCTTCAAACTGTAGCTAAACTAAAAACCAGCAGGGGCCGGGCCATTAGTGCAGCAGGGTAAGCACACATGGTAGGAAGGACTGGCGTCAGGATCCCGGTTCAAACCCCCAGCTCCCCACCTGCAGGGGGGTCACTTCACAGGCGGTGAAGCAGGACTGCAGGTGTCTATCTTTCTCTCCTCCTCTCTGTTTTCCCCTCCTCTCTCGATTTTTCTCTGTCCTGTCCAACAACCGCAATGACAACAATAACAATAATAGCAACAAGGGTGACAAAAATGGGAAAAAATGGTCTCCAAGGGCAGTGGATTCATAATGCAGGCACTGAGCCCCAGCAATAACCCTGGAGACCAAACAAACAAACAACAGAAACAAAAACTTAAAACCAGCTAAATAAAGCCTTTAAGCAAGACTTTTTATTTTTCTTTTCCTTTTAATTCTAGAATTATTTAGAGTCTTTCTGAGTGTTGGGCTCTTTTTTAAAAATTTTTTTTCAGTGATTTAATAAAGATTGACAAGATTGTGGGATAAGAGGGGTACAATTCCATACAATTCCCACCATCAGAGTTCCATATTCCATCCCCTCCATTGGAAGGTTCCCTATTCTTTATCCCTCTGCGAGTGTAGACCAAAAATTCTTTATGGGGTGCAGAAGGTAGAAGGTCTGGTTTCTGTAATTGCTGCTCTGCTGGACATAGGCATTGGCAGGAGGATCCATACCCCCAGCTTGTTTCTGTCTTTCCCTCATGGGGCAGGGCTCTGGGGAGGCGAGGTCATCTGCCCAGGGAAGTCAGGTTGGTGTCATAGTAGCATCTGCAACTTGGTGGCTGAAAAGCATTAAGATATAAAGCAGAACACGTTGTTTAATAATCAGGAACCTAAAGGTAAGAATGTGGCAGGTGAGATTTGGGGGTCTTCATGTTGGAAGGAGCTAGGAAGTCCATTTTAGGTATATTCCAAGGGGCCCATGACTTTACTAAAGAGTTCA
The DNA here is from genome assembly GCF_950295315.1 of Erinaceus europaeus. NCBI lineage: Eukaryota > Metazoa > Chordata > Mammalia > Eulipotyphla > Erinaceidae > Erinaceus > Erinaceus europaeus. The sequence goes on along the minus strand of NC_080165.1, from coordinate 142,561,686 downwards.
CCAAAACTTAGCAACAAAGAAGCAAATGGCCCAATTCAAAAGTGGGGAGAGGATATGAACAGAATATTCACTACAGAAGAGATACAAATGGCCAACAGACATAAGAAGAAATTGCTCCAAGTCACTGATTGTCACAGAAATGCAAATAAAGACCAGATACTACCTCACCCCTGTGAGGATGTCATACATCAGAAATGACAGCAGCAACATAAGCTGGAGAGTCTGTGGGGACAAAGGAACCCTCCTGCACTGCTGGTGGGAATGTAAATTGGTTCATCCCCTGTGGAGAATAGTCTGGAGAACACTCACAAGGCTAGAAATGGACCTTCCTTATGACCTAGTAATTCCTCTCCTAGGGATATATCCTAAGGAGTCAAACACAGCTATCCAAATAGATAGATATTCACCCATTTTCATAGCAGCATAATTCATAATAGCCAAAACCTGGAAACAACAACAGGTGAGTGACTGAGTAAGTTGTGGTATATCTACACCATGAAATACTACTCAGCTATTAAGAATAATGAATCCACCTTCTTCAACCCATCTTGGATAGAGATAGAAGGAAGTATGTTAAGTAAAATAAGCCAGAAAGATAAAGAGGAGTATGGGAAGATCCCACTCATAAACAGAAATTGAGAAAAAAGAACAGAAAGGGAAACTCAAAGCAGAATCTGAGTGTTGGGTCCTGAGCTACACTGACTTATTCACTATTGTTATTTCTTTTTTTTAATTTTCTTTTTATTATCTTTATTTATTGGATAGAGACAGCCAGAAATTGAGAGGGAAGGGGGTGATAGAGAGACAGAGAGTCACCTGCAGCCATGCTTCACTGCCTGTGAAGCGACTCCCCTGCAGGTGGGGACCGGGGGCTCGAACCTGGGTCCTTGTACACTGTAACATGTGCGCTCAACCAGGTGCGCCAACACCTGGCCCCCACAATTACTATTTCAGTCGGCATGGCCGAACCTACTATATCTCATTTATAAAAGGAGCAACCCTTGGCTCCCTTTCAGATTTTATGTCTATTAAGTAATTGAACTGGTACCATGTAATTAATTAATTTAACAAGTAGTCCGATCAAACTTTTGGCCTCTCATATTCAATTCCTATACTTACTGCTGTGCTATCTCTCTGGCCTCTTGTAGTTTTTTGTGTATTATCTCTGAGTCATATCTATGCTTACATTGTGAAGCTTTTAGCAATGATGCTAATGCCTTTCTGCCTCATATTCTAAAGTTGTACTTTGAACCTACCTCCACAGTCTCCCATACACTCGGTCTACATTTGGGTCTGCCATACAGTAGGCTGTCTACTCAGTGTTTTATGTCAGTTGGGATTTTTAACTTCCCAAAGGAACTGGGACTGTTCCTAAGAATGAACCCAGCACAAGGCTGGGAAAACAGAATAATGGCCATGCAAAAGACTTTTATGCCTGATGCTCTATGGTCTTAGGTTCAATCCCCAGCACCGCCATAAGCCAGAGCTGAGCAGTGCTTATGCAACCTCTCTCTCAGTGAATAATAATAATAGTAATAACGATAATAACGGTAAAGAATAAACCCAGAAGTGTACTTTTTATTTGGTAGACACTCAATAACATTGATTTAATTTGGCTTGTGTTTTGAAACAGTAATCCATTCCAGGTGTCCAAAATAAGAGTACTATACAAAATTTGGAGCTCTGTTACCTACACAAAATTAGTCCAACCCAGATGGGAGGGGATGCTCTTACCTCTAGCTTGTTATGTTGATTTTTTTTTAATTTTTAATTTAAGAAAGGATTAATGAACAAGATTTTTTTTAATTAGAAAAATGTTTTACAGTCGACAGTAAATACAATAGTTTGTACATGCATACATTTTCCCAGATGTTGATTATTTTGTCGAATGATCATTTCTACAAATTCTTTGTGAGAAGGTCTGAAGATAGCTCATCAAGTGTGGTGCTTGCCTCACTGTGCCCATGGCCCAGGTTTGAGCCCTGGCACCATATGTGAGTGCAACTGCACTGGGAGAAGCTCTCCTACTAATACTGTCATGTCTCATTCACCCCCCCCCCACTCCTAATCAAAATGAATGCAAATATCAGTTGGGTAGTGGTGAAATCATGCACAGTGTTCACTCACTGCAGAACAAGTGCGTAAAATAGAAATATAGCACCTTCCAAAAGAGCACGATATTAACTATTGCTATTCTATCTTAGACGTGACAGAGAATTGATGGCAAAACTCCTTTAGAACTGACGTCCTTTCATTGAGACTGTTGGAGGAAAGCAGTCAAACCTCTCCCCAGCACGCCAAAGAACACTTTCTGAATCAGACTGTTCAACAGTTGGTTGTATTTCCTGGAATGGCAATGTGTTTCCTAGCTGAATACTCTATAGACTTCCTATCAATGAGGTTTTTCATGTGAAGATGCCAGACAGCCAATCTTGGGAAATGACTCCATAAATACATTTCATTGCTCTGTTTTTCTAATTAATTTGGTGCACATAAGTGGTAGCATCACTCCATATATTCCTCATTTGTTGTGAAAAGGACACATTCATCCTAATTTCATTCAAGGATTTGTTGTTGTTGTTGTTAAAAGATACTCCTCTTAAAGATACGAGGTATTGTCATTTCTGTGTAAACAAAGCAAGATGCCACACATCCTTGTCTAAGGAGAAGCTATCAGGGTATCACTAAGAGGAATTTGTAAAGAGGAATCCATACAGATAGAGAGTAACCGTTAGCACAGCATAATCTAGGCAGCGCTTGAAATAATAATCGTCCTATTTGAGCTGAAATAATGGTGGAAGAACAAGCACTAGCCAGGCAGAGAAAAGGAAACTCAGGCTGACAGCTCATCTGAGGAGGCTAATAGAGTGGATCAGCCCTCACCTCACTGCCGGGCAGAAAGCAGGTTTGGGGGGTGAGGGGGAGGCCTTCACCTCCCGAATTGGTGTGGCTTGTAGAAAAGGCCCACGCCTGGCACCAGGGTCAAACCAAAGCAGACAGCTGTGCTGTTTCTTATCCAGGAGAAAGAACACCCCAAACAAGTTCTTCCTTTCTCCCAAAGTTCCTTAGAGAAACTGCTGCATATAATCCAGCTGTATACTGTCGGCAATTAAGGAAAACAAATGCTCTTTGCAAACTCATTATAGATTTAAAGTTCTTTAAGTTTTCATCAGGTTTTCACAGAAACAAAGAGTTTGAAACAATAGTTGAGAATGCACAAACCATCAAACAAGTGGATTTTAATTGTCCCTGCTTAGAAAATTATTCAGATAACCAGCCACATCAAAGACTATTAAACTTTTTAATTGCTCAGGTAGAAAGATGGAGCATACCATCATTATCTGTCATAAGGAGAATCTGCATTAGAGAATGCTCCTTGAATTTTGAGCTAGAATAACATGCTCAAGGATGCTACTAACTGAAGTGCCATTTAGGACTCAAAAATAATCATACGCTTTAATTATTCATAGGACACAATGAGTGAATTTAGAATACTAATTATGGTTTTCAAAAGTGTCTTATGCTATGGTTTACTTACATTTGGAGGCCCAACTGATGCAAAAATATCAATATTTGCAACTGCCACAGATACGGAGCACATGCATTTTGATGTTATGTTCGCGAGACCAAAAAGATGCGGAGCTGAGTTTTGCAAAGTTGCTATAGGATTTAGGACAGTGTCTTGTTTTGTTTTGTTTGTTTTAAGCACTGGGTAGTTATAATAGCTATATGCTATTACAACGCTTATCACCACTCCTACTAATGGTGTGCTTATAGTAGGCAAGAATGTCCTCTGGTCTGTGCTAAGTGCTGGGGCCACAGAGGTGTGTAAAATAGGACTGACCCTCAGGGACTCCCAGTCTTGTTTTCTCACTGGAATAAACCACGGTGGCAACTACAAATTCAAGTCAATATGTGACTCTCCAAACCCTGTAGCATATGCATTTATGTTGTGAATTTTACACATTTACTCTCATTGTAATTAGAGAAGATAGTGGGGAGTAGGGAGTCAGGCGGTAGCGCAGCGGGTTAAGCGCAGGTGGCACCAAGCAAAGACCAGCGTAAGGATCCCAGTTTGAGCCCCCAGCTCCCCACCTGCAGAGGGGTCGCTTCACATGCGGTGGAGCAGGTCTGCAGGTGTCTGTCTTTCTCTCCCCCTCTGTCTCCCTTTCTCTCTTGATTTCTCTGTGTCCTATCCAACAATGACATCAGTAACAACAACAATAAAATAACAAGAGCAACAAAAGGGAATAAATAAATAAATATTTTTCAAAAAGATAGTAGGGAGTAAATAGTTGAGAAAAACAAACACTTTGGAATCAGTAAAGGTCTTCAAATGGTGCTGCTGTAGCATTATTCTATTTTTATTTATTTATTTATTTATTTTAAAAAGGAGGCATTAACAAAAACCGTAGGATAGGAGGGCTACAACTCTACACAGTTCCCACCACCAGATCTCTATATTCCATCCCCTCCCCTGATAGCTTTCCTATTCTTTATCCCTCTGGGAGTATGGACCCAAGGTCATTGTGGGTTTCAGAAGGTAGAAGGTCTGGCTTCTGTAATTGCTTCCCCGATGAACATGGGTGTTGACAGGTCGGTCCATACTCCCAGCCTGTCTCTCTCTTTCCCTAGTAGGGTGGGTCTCTGGGGAAGTGGCGCTCCAGGACACACTGGTAGGGGTCATCTGTCCAGGGAAGTCTGGTCTGCATCCTGCTGGCATCTGCAACCTGGTGACTGAAAAGAGAGTTTACATACAAAGCCAAACAAACTGTTGAACAATTATGGACCTGAAGGCTGGAATAGTGCAGATGAAGTGTTGAGGGTACTCACTGCAGACTCCTGTGTACTTCTGCTTTCAGGTATATATATTGCCCTGGTTTATGGATATGTATGAACATATGCTCTATCTCAGGGGACCTGCTCTATTATCTAGGTTTTGGGACTTTGTTAGGAAGTGAACCACCTGGAATGGAATTAGAGAATCTTATGAAAGGAAAGGTCTCACCTGAGTAATGAAGCTGAAGGGCTGTCATTCCACACCTGAAGTCTCTGGACACAGTCTGAAGTGAAGCTTGCTGAGGTGGCACTTGTTGCGTTGATTAGGTTGAGATCGGCGGACGGATGCAATATTATTTGATATGAATTGAGAGAAGCATGCAGGAAAGTGCACCCCACCCTAAGGCTCCAGGACTGGGGGAAATATAGGCTCTGTAGTGGAAATGTGAGGTTCCTGCTGTCTTAGGGTTCAAGAAGACAATGGATAGTTATTGTTATCATCATATTATTTGGTAATTGGGTTAACTTTGAAAAGTCCCTTTGTTAGGATTTGCTGTACAATACCCAACATCTTGTATATAGCGGTGCCACCGGTTGCTTCTGTTCTCCCTGGTCTAGGCTTTTGAGAGAGTCAACATATCAAAGACTCAGCCTATGTATTAAAAAGACTCAGTCTGTGTTTTAAAAAGTTTGAGACATACAATGAATTTTCCCCTCTCATATTAATTAGTGATTTATATGAATACAGTTTAATAGGAGTGTGCATAGACACCATTCCCACAACCAAAAGACTGTGTCTCCTCCCATCCACCCACCTCCAACCACCCCCCCACCCCCCACCCCCCACCCCCGCCGCTGCCCCGGGAAGCAGAATGTCCACCCTGCCCCTCACCACAGGGTTTTTACTTTGGTGCCCTACTCTGCATCATTTTATTTTAACTTCTTTTTTCCCCCATAAGTATTTTGTCTTGACTCTGGAAAATTTGGCAAAATACAAAATCAGAAAAATATTGCTAAGTGTATCACTCGGGCCATGTAGAAGTAATAGTGGTTAGCTTTTTTTTTGTAAAAAATTTAAATATCTTTATTTATTTATTGGATAGAAACAGCCAGAAATTGAGAGGGAAGGGGGTGATAGAGTGGGAGAGAGACTGAAAAACACCTGCAGCCCTGCTTCTTCACTTGCAAAGCTTTCCCCATGCAGATGGGGGTCGGGGGCTTGAACCTGGGTCCTTGCACATTGCCACATTTATGCTCAACCAGGTGCATCACCACCTGGCCCCAGTGGTTAGCACTTTTAATATATTTACTTACCTTTTCCCCCTTATAAATTTTAAGCAAAAATACCTGAACACAATGACTTTGTGTTATTTCTGTCTTTATCTTTTTATCATAAATGTGCACCCATGTCATTAAATGTTTTTCATAAGCACCATTATCAGGCCAATCTGCCAGGATTCATCCATTCATTTCTCTGTTGCTATATTTCATTGTTATATTTCAGATTTGCCTTTTAGATCATGCAAAGACATAATGTAAAACATCCTCTCTGAGAGTCTTTGGCTGGGTTTCTGATTATTTATTATTTATAGAAGTGAAGTGACAAGATCAAGTTTATGACTTTTTTTAAAGGATCAATACAATACAATATTTCTCCCCTGCAACAACAACTCATTCACTTTTTCTGTTGCAGTAGGGTATCATGCTTGCTAGCACTGAGCAATATAAATTTTCTAACAGTCCTTTAAAAAAAAATTATGTGAGAGAGAGAAGGAAAGATATCAGTTCTGGCATAGGGTGCTGCTGGCAGTTTAACCCAAGGCCTCTCAGGCCGCAAGCATGCTATCTCCCTGATCTTATAATTTTTTTAAATACCATGTGAGAAATAACATATCATTCTTATTTTTATTTCTTTGATTATTGCTGAACCTAACTAATTTTTCATCTACTTAATGAATCTGTTATATTTTTTTACATTTTTTATTCCATGAATTGTCTATTAAAATTGCCTATTTTTCTGCTGGAATGCTCTTACAACTTTAGTTTTATTGTAGCCAATATTGTTTTGCCCAATTCCTTTTTCATGTCAGTTTGCTTTCTCTCTGGCTTACAATTTATTTCCGTTGGGCCCATGCCTTCTTGCATCCTACAAAGACGCCATACAATTTTCTGACCTATTTTTTTCCTTCGAGTTCTTGTATGTAGCAAATCCTAGGGCTTATTTTTGGAATTAAATGTTATGCTATAAACATTTCAAAGTAATAAAAAGGTGACAGCGTATATCCATTACATACAGTTAGTCTGTTTCTGTGAAAGTGAGATCATATTTTCCTTCTTAAAACTTGTTTTTCTTAAGAAAAGAACAAGAGACAGCATTGCTTCACTATTATATATGATGCCAGGGATCAAACTCAAGGCTTCATGCATGCAAGACACGCTCTACCTCTGAGCCATCTCTCCTGCTCCTGCATCACACATGAGGTTCTTTTTTCTTAATTTTTCAATTATCTTTATTTATTTATTGGATGCAGACAGGCAGAAATTGAGATGGATGGGGTGATAGGAAGGGGGAGAGAGAGAGATGGGGGGCTGCAGCCCTGCTTCACCACTCAAAAAGCTTTCCCCCCTGCAGGTGAGGACCAGGGGCTCGAACCCTGGTCCTTACACACTGTAATGTGTTCGCTGAACCAGGTGTACCACCACCCGCCCCCCGCCCCACACCTTCTAAAGTAATGGACGTTCTCTGGTAAATCTTCCTGTAGTCACCATAATACTCCAGTTAATATATCCCTCTCCCACATGAGTGCTTATATTTCTAATAGTAGTTGTAATTTGTTTTTGAGGTAACCTTGGTTTAGTGAGCCTGTATATGTTTTAGAAGTACACTTACACCCTTCCTCAAAATGTAGCATCACACCACAGCCCCATACCCCCCACCAAAGTCCATGTGACCACCTCCTTCCTTCTACCCTTTCCTCCCTTTGTTAACCACAGTTCTGCAGTCCATAGTCTTCATTGAGTTTCATTTCTTGTCTTGCTTTGTTCTCTGTGTGTGTAGTCATTCTACGTCTTCATTTTCCAGGACTTTTTAGTATCTCTTGTAAGTCTAATTTAGTGGTAATGGATGCCTTTACTTGTTCTTTGTTTGAAAAGATTCTCTCCCCTCCTTCAAACTTAATTCGTAACCTAACAGATTAAAGTATTCTTGGGTAGCCATTGGGCGATGGTGCACCTGGTTAAGAGCCCATAGTGCTAAGCTCAAGGATATCCAAAAGGACCGAGGTTTGAGTCCCCATCCCCACCTGAGTGAGGATGCTTCATAAGCGGTGAAATAGGTCTGCAGGTGTCTATCTTTCTCTCCCTCTCTATCTTCCCCTCCTCTCTGAATTTCTCTCTATCCTAGAGAATGAAAAGGAATAAATAAATAAATAAATAAATAAATAAATAAATAAATAAAGTATTCTTGGGTGGAGGTCTTTTACATTCAAGAATTGGAATGAGTCTTGTCAATCCTTTCTAGCCTTTAGAGTTTTCTTGTGACAAAATCAGGTGATCATCAAAGGGGGTTTCTCCTATAGGTGAAGCTTTTCCATAACAGCCTTCACAATCCTCTCTTTGTCCTTGAGTTCTGTCATTGTAATTATGTAATTGGTAAAGTGGGCTATTGTCTTTTGTTGTTGGTTTATCTGAGCTCCAAGCTTGTTCCTAAGCTGATTTTCCCAGGTCTGTTGTAGTTTTTGTTGCTGTGGTAGTGAGAGAAAACATGATCTGCCTTCTGCCTCCATCTGGGCTGAGAGTCCTAACTCAGTGCTTTTTTTTTTTTTTAATATTTATTAACTTTTGTAGACTTTGTTGTTTTATTGTTGTAGTTATTACTGTTGTCATCATTGTTGGATAGGACAGAGAGAAATAGATAGAGCAAGGGAAGAAAAAGAGAGGGGAGAGAAAGACAGACACCTGCAGACATACTTCACCGCCTGTGAAACAACTCCCCTGCAGGTGGGGACCGGGGGCCCTAACCAGGTTCCTTACGTTGTTACTTGCACTTTGCGCTACATATGGTTAAACCGCTGTGCTACTGCCTGACTCCCTAAATAAAAATATTGCGAATAACAGAGAGACAAACAGGGGGGAGAGAAACACAGACACCTACAGATCTGCTTCACACCGGTGAAGCGACTCACCTGCATGTGAGGAGCCAGGGACCGAACAAGGATTCTTACACAGGTCCTTGCACTTTACACCACCATTGCTAAAACCACTGGACTACTGCCAAACTCCCACAGAGTGATTTTTAAAGAGTAAACATTCAACAGTACTCTCTAGTCGACAGGTCAACTAAGAAGCTCCTTTGATCTCTTTGGGTGGATGTATAGATCTGTAGTCAGCTCTGCTGATCTTGTGTGAATGCTCATCCATTTGAGGGATGGGGGAGTCAGCTGGTTGTGGGCTGGCCTGGGATGCTTTTACCCTAACCCCTAACCCTAGCCCTAACCCTAGCCCTAACCTTAACCCTAACCCTAACCCTAACCCTAACCCTAACCCTAACCCTAACCCTAACCCTAACCCTAACCCTAACCCAACCCAACCCTCGGGCAGTTAGTCCTCTTTATATTCTCTCTTTGAACAGGAAATTTTAAAACAGGCATCTAGAGACTACAAAAAGGTGCATACACCGTTTAAAAAGAGTGACTCCTGTGCTCCAAACGTGGAGCACCATGCTGTAACGTCTGCAGAAGCAGCAGAGGGTGATTATGCTACTCCCCCAGACGACTTGCATCATACTCCACCTGCCTCTGGCATCCTAGTTGAGAGTGTGATCTGCGTGATTTCCCTTTCATGGGAAGAAGAGGATTTCAATAGGAAACCCCCCCCCAAAAAAAGTGAATCAAAATTCTAGAGCAGGAAAGCTCAATAACCAAAACATAGGACTCAATAGATAAGTTACAGAGCAGATAAAACAGTGATGAAGAGAAGGAACCGGCTGGAGTGTAGATTAGCGGAGGAGTTGAGTGGCGCTACCTGGTTGAGCACACACATTAGCAAGAACCCGGCTTCAAGCCTGTCTGTTCCTACCTGCAGGGGAGAAGCATCATGAGCGGTGAAGATGTGTTGCAGATGTCTCTCCCCCATAGCCCCCACTTCCCTCTCATTTTTTCTCTGTCCTATCAAGAAAAAAAGGGGGGGGGGAAAGGCCAGGAAATCTATTTTAGGTATGTTCCAAGGGTCCCATGACTTTAGTAACTTTTTCCTGAGCCTGATAGCTAACATGCAGATGGACTAAAAATATTGTCTGGGAAGATGATGTCAGAACTGAGAATAGGGCTAGAAAGCTGGAGTAGGGCAGAAAGTAACTCCTAAATATGAGGAAAGTATATAAATACCATTAACTGTGTACTCCATCGATCTGACCCAGGGCCCATGTCTGTTCATTTAGCACAGGATCCTGAAACCTCTGAGTCCCTGTCAGTCTGAGCTCACAGGTCCATGGTCCCAGCTGGAAACATTCTAGGCTGCACTTATTTCAGGACTCTCCTTCCTCGTTTGGCAGAGTAGGTTGGCCCAGCCTCCCTATCTTCCCCTTCCCTTTCAATTTCTCCCTGTCTCTATCCAATTAATAATAATAATAATAATAAATTTTAAAAAGAAATACTTTGAAATACCCATTGTAATAATGACCTTCAAGACAGTAATATGGCTTTTGCTGTATGATAGTGACATAAATTCACTAGCAGAGGTGGATTTTAAAGGTGTAACACAGAAACAAAATTACTGTGTATTCAACTAAGATAACCACTGTTATCTTTGGTCTTTATCTTTTTTAAAATATTTATTTCCTTTTTGTTTTATTGTTGTAGTTATTATTATTGTTGTCATCATTGTTGGATAGGACAGAGAGAAATGGAGAGAGGAGGGGAAGACAGAGAGGGGGAGAGAAAGACACCTGCAGACCTGCTTCACTACCTGTGAAGCGACTCCCCTGCAGGTGGGGATCCAGGGGGAGGGGTGGGGGGGTTTCGAACCAGGATCCTCACAACAGCCCTTGCGCTTTGAGCCATGTGCACGTAACCTGCTGTACTACCACCCTGTACTACCAGTAAAGACTCCTGGTCTTTATCTTTCTAGTTTCTCTCTCTTACTATTTAATCTTTATTTATTTGTTTATTATTGGTTAGTGAAAGAGAGGAATTGAGAGGGAAAGAAACAGAGAAACACCTACAGCCCTGCTTCATTACTTGTGAAGCTTTTCCCCTGAATGTGGGGACCAGGGGCTTGAACCTGGGTCCTTGTTCATTGTAATGTGTGCACTTAACCAGGCATGCCACCGCCTGGTCCCTAGACTTTTCTCTCTGTATGTGCTTAAGGGGAGAGCACAAAGTGAAACAAGGTCTGGACATGGTGTGTTGCACCAAAGCAAAGAACTTTGGAGAGGGAGGAGGAGGAAGGAGAGGAAGAAACCTTTGGGGGCTTATTGCATAATGAAGTTGTATGCATATGCCAGTGATTTCACAGTAAAACACTAACCCTCTCAATAATAATAATAACAGTAACTGTCAAGACTGCATTATGGTTTTTGCTGTGTGCTAGTGACACAGTTCACTGGTGAGGGTGGGTTTTAAAGGTATAACATAGAAAGAACATTAACATGTATTCTACTAAGATAACCACTTGTTATTTTCGGTCTGTATCTTTCTAGTCTTTTCCCCCCCTCTATATGTCCTTAAGATATACAACCCAGGCTTAACTTTGGGAGTGGGGACAAGTAGATGTAAATGAAAGGTAGACCTGGTCCCAGGATATTTGTATCATCATTCATAAATTCTTCTCTGGTTCATTCAGTAAATAGGAAGCACTTCCTATGGGCAACATATTGGATTACAGACTGTTTCCCACGTGGACCAAGGCTTTCTCCTCTCACCTCGCTGTTACTCCTTCCCACATTATGCTAATGATATTTCCCAGAGACCCAGTGGGAGGGAGAGCCCCTGAGGCTGAAGCTATTTATGTCATTTGCATATGACTTCACAGAGAGCTAAGGTTGGGGGCAAGATGTTTTAGTGAACCAGAGACAGCAAGGAAGTCCAAGGGCCTCTCTGAGTACAGAGGCAGCAGCAGACAGGAGTCAGCTAACCGGTTCACTGTTTAGGCTGCTTGGCTTTGGCAGCTAAGGACAATGCTCTTCAGTAAAACGACTAGGGCTGCGGATGTAGCACTCAGATAACTGTGTATGTGTAACTGAGGTTCAAGCCCAACCCCACTGAAGGAAACTTTGGCGTGTGGTTTCTTTCCCTCTTTGTCTCTATCTAAAATAAGGAAGTACATTTTTTTTAAAAAAATATTTTTATTTATTTATTATTGCAGAGAGACAGAGAAATTGAGAGGAGTGGGGGAGATAGAGACAGAGAGACACCTGCAGCCCTGCTTCACCACTTGTGAAGCTTTCCCCCTGCAGGTGAGGGCCAGGGCCTTGAACCTGGGTTCTTGCACACTGTAATGTGTGCGCTTAACCAGGTGTGTCACCTCCTGGCCCCAGGAAGTACATTTTTAAAACAAGCCAGGTACTGTCTACTTAGCCTATGCCGAATAGTGTGGGGAGCATTTACCATTGCATTTATAGCTCCCGTGAGTGTTACAAAGTAGCATTTTATTGAGTACTTCAAGAGGACTGCCACTGTTGTTAGTTCTTTTTTCAGTTTTTTAATATTTATTCTTCCCTTTTTGTTGACCTTTTTTTCCTTATTGTTGTAGTTATTGTTGTTGTTGTTGACGTTGTTGTTGTTAGGACAGAGAGAAATGGAGAGAGGAGTGGAAGACGGGGGTGGGAGGAGAAAGATAGACACCTGAAGATCTGCTTCACCACCTGTGAAGCAACTTCCATGTAGGTGGGGAGCTGGGGGCTCGAACTGGGATCCTCAAGCCAATTCTTGGGCTTTACACCACATGTGCCTAACCTGATGCGCTACTGCCCGACTCCACTGTTGTCAGTTCTTACATGCAGTTACCTCAGTGAATCTTTGAGACAAATTTGGGAGAGATCCAGTTCTGATCTCCCCCCCTTTTTTAAATAAAAAAATGGAAGCCCCTACAGAAACTTATTTGCTAAAGGTCACAGAATGAGGTGACAGACCAGCAATTCCAGGGCCTCTACTTTATCTTCACTCAACTGACTGATTCACTTAATTAGTGAAAAATAGCTTCTTGATTAATAAGAACTCCCATCTCTCACCAAATTTAATCCTGAAAGTGTGTTTGAGTGTCACTTCTTAGATACTTCAGGATTGAAGCCAATATAAGAAAACATTCTTTAAATATCTATTTTTTTAAAAAAAACACTATATTTTAAATTAATCTTATTGAAATTGATTCCTTTTAGAAAAAAGACTTCCTCCTTTGATTAATACATTTTATACTTTGGGTTCATGTTTTTAAATCATATATTTTCTTTTCTTTCTTTTTTTTAAACTTTATGTATTATTGGATAAAGACAGAGAATTTAACGGGGAAGGGAGAGACACAGAGAGACACCCCTGCAGCCCCACTTCACCACTTGTGAAGCTTTCTCCCTGCAGGTGGGAACCAGGGGCTTGAACCTGGGTCCTTGCTCACTGTAGTGTGTGCACTTAACCAGGAGTGCCATCACCTGGCCCCTAAATTTTTTAAAATCATATATTTTCTTTTTATTTTTAACTGAGCTCATATTTTTAAAGAAAAAAAATAATATTGCTATCTCTTTGTGGTTTACTTGGGGATTTCTTTTTTATTATTATTTATTTTCCCTTTTGTTGCCCTTGTTTTATTGTTGTTGGAGTTATTATTATTGTTGTTGGATAGGACAGAGAAAAATGTAGAGAGGAGGAGAAGACAGAGAGGGGGAGAGAAAAACAGACACCTGCAGACCTGCTTCACTGCTTGTGAAGCGACTCCCCTGCAGGTGGGGAGCCGGGGGCTCGAACCAGGATCCTTACACCAGTCCTTGCGCTTAACCTGCTGTGCTACTGCCTGACCCCCTAGCTAGGGATTTCTTTGACAATGAATACCTTTCCTTGCTTTGATGATGGTTCCCCACTCCCCCCATGGCAGAATTCATACCTGAACTGAAATTCTGTCCTTCGTGAGTGTAATTCAGTGACTGGAGGGACACCACATAGCTGAGCACGTATCACTGCTCTGCATCTGAGGGGCTGTGCCGTCACAACAGACAAACTCTATACCCTTCAAATAAGAACGCCCACCCCCCCAGACTATTGTTTTTAAAGGAGAGAGATTTCACTTTTTCTTCTTATGTCAGTTACAAGCATCTAATTGTTTGTTTTTGCCTCCAGGGTTATTGCTGAGGTTCAGTGACTGTATCATGAATCCACTGCTCCTGGAGGCCTTTTTTTTCCCCCTCGCTTTTGTTGCCCTTGTTGTTGTAGCCTTGTTATGGTTATTATTGTTGTTGATGTCATTTGTTGGTGGATAAGACAGAAAGAAATGGAGAGAGGAGGGGAAGGCAGAGAGGGGGAGAGAAAGACAGACACCTGCAGACCTGCTTCACCACCTGTGAAGTGACTCCCCTGCAGGTGGGGAGCCAGGGGCTCGAACTGGGATCCTTTACGCCGGTCCTTGCCCTGTGCACCACGTGCGCTTAACCTGCTACGCTACCGCTTGACCCCCATCTAATTGTTTTAAGGATATAAAGGACAGGGGGTACTTGTTAATATCACAGCACAATGCAGAACCTATGAACAAAAGTATATAATTTGTAAAAACTGCTGAGTGAACAAGATTCTGATTTTCAGTTGTCCTAAGCACTTCAGATAATGATCTTCCTCGGGCGTGTAGTTATACTGATAGAAATCACTTCCACGCATAAAGAGTGAGCTTAATTGCACCTAACCACATACCTAAGATGAGGTTGCATGTTTTACATGTACTTCCTGATTTAGAAAAGGTGAAACACTAAATTCAAACTGATCTCAAGGAAAAAAAAAAGTCATGTGTGTCCTGAATGAAGACCGCTGCCTTTCCTTCTCCCTCGGGGAACTGTTTTCATTCCATGGACATTTTACAGTTTGGTGCGGTTTCTGCTGTGACTCTGAGGAGGGGCACATTCACAAAGGCTGAGAGAGTGTTTGTGATGTGCTTGGTGCTGGAGCAAAACAAAATGGCCCAGTACCACATGTGAGTGCCACAGCACCAGGGCAATCTCTAGTGCTATGGTATCTCCCTCCCTTTCACTCTGTTAAATGAGAAAGTGGCCTAGGAACTGTGAAATCACCTATGTGTGAAGTCCCATTTCAGGCAAAAAAAAAAAAAAAATCAGTCAAAACAGTGAATGCTAATGCATACCCTGGGTGTTTGTTCTTTCTTTCTTTCTTTCTTTCTTTTTCTTTTTTTGAGATCAGTTTGAATTTAGAGCAGTCTAGAAAACTCTCACAATGCTAGAAATGGACCTACCCTATGACCCCAAAGTTCCTCTCCTAGGTATATATTTTAAGGAAACAAACACGCCCATTCATCCAAAGAGATTTATATTAATAACAGCAGAATTTCTAACAGTCCAAACCTGGAAGCAACCTAGGTATCAACAGCAGATGAATGTCTAAAAAAGTTGTGGTCTAGATACACAGTGGAATCCCATTCTGCTATTAAGATTGGTGAGGTCACCTTCTTGGTCTCATCTTGAATGAAACTTGAAAGAATGATGTTAAGTGAGGGGGGGGGAGGGACAAGAAGAGGAGGGGAGGGGAGGGGAGGGGAGGGGAAGGGCGGGGAGGGGAGAAGAGGAGAGGAGAGAAGAGAAGAGGTGAGGAGAGGAGAGGAGAGGAGAGGAGAGGAGAGGAGAGGAGAGGAGAGGAGAGGGGAGGGGAGGAGAGGGGAGGAGAAAGAATGATTGGAATGATCTCACCCAGGGGCAGAACTTGAGAAACCAGGGCAGACAGGAAAACATAAAGAAGAACTCAGACTAGGCTTGGTGTGTAGCACCAAAGTAAAGGGCTCTGGGGATGGTGGGGAGGGAGAGGGTCGGGGCAATGGGGGCTTTGAGGTCCTGGTGCATGGGAAGGATCTAGGCTGGGAGTGAGAGGTTTTTGTTTGTTTGGAGGTTAATGGTTTACAGTTCAGTTTTTGGCATGTGGGCACAATCTTCCATCTTGCTGTGACAAGTGTCCTAAAGAGTGTTTTGTAAACACCTGTCATGGTGAGATGAGAAATTTTACCCATGTGTCAACAGCTGTATTATAAACCTTTAATGCCTCCCCCCACCAATTAAAAATATTTGAGGGGAAAAGAAAAAGATCCCAGCTGAGGTAATGAGAGTTAGTCTTCACTGTCCAGCATACTATTCCATTTTACCCTTTTATGTCGCTGTTACAACTTAGTCTGGACCCTCATGACTTACTCTGAAAATAACGCCCAGTTTGCTGAGTCAGGCTACCCCAAAGACACCACCTGGATCACGTCATGTTGGGGAAAAGGGTTGTTTTCAGGTTAAACAGACCCAAAGGCAACCAGATTGCCCCTGCCCCTTTCTGACATTTTCTGCCCTTTTTCCCATTTTAACTGCAGCCCCTTGGAGCCAGTGACTACTTGGTACTATCAAGGAACTTTGATACAGTGATTTTACGGAACATTCCCCAATTTACACTGGCAAAGAGGACGCAAGCTCGGAGATTCATAACACTCATTGACAGTTTTTATGATTCCAAGGTAAGTATGCAGTGAACTTTCTCAAAACTAAACACTCTGTACTATGGAGCAAGGTCGCCTCAATGGTAATCCTGGTCTCCGACATGTCTCTGTGGCTCAGTTCCCTCACTGTCAAGTCGAGGATAAGAACAGCTTTTAACCACTTGTATCACACTTTCCAGAAACTGAAAGCTGTGCCCGCACCGTTAGTAGAAGCTGTGATAGAAGGAGTAGCATAGTCAAGGTTACCTCGTCAGACACGGATGAGTGAATGATTTCATTCTTCAGCTCAACACATCCTGCACTCTGTGGTGCTGTCCAGCACAAGTCGCTGGAGTGAGTGCTCAGTGAATGTTGAGGGCACAAATACATCACTGGACCGGTAGCATCATAATGAACAAATGAATGAATGACTAAAGGACCCTCCTCCATACTGAAACTTCCTTTCTCTGATCCCGAGAGCCCAGTGCTGGCCCTGTGCCATCAGGGTTGCTCAGTCCGTGTGTTTTAGCATCGACTGCAGAGCTGTCGTCTGTCCATCCGAGATAATGGGCCTACGGAGTAGATCCGGTGGCAGTGAGTTTAATTTGCCTGCTCTGAAACGGAGATAATCGTGCTACTTAGCTGGTTTGGTTTTAGTGAAGAAGAAGTAGTATATAAAGCACTTAGACGGGCCGGGCAGTGGCACAGGCGAGTTAAGCGCATAGTATGGGATGCAAGGATACAGGTTCAAGCCCCTAGCTCCCCACGTGCAGTGGGGAATCTTCATCAGTGGTGAAGCAGGTCTGCAGGTCTCTCTCTCTCTCTTTTTCTCTCTCTCTTTCTGTCTCTCTCTTTCTCTCCCCCTCTTCTTTCAATTTCTCTGTCCTATCCAATAAAATGGAAAAATGACCACCAGGAGCATAGTGCCGGCACCGACCCCCAGTGATAACCCAGGAAACAATAAAAATAAAATAAAATAAATCAAAGCACTTAGAATATGATGTGGCATTTAGTAAACCTGATAAAGGTAAGCCGCTATTAATAGTACATATCTGTGAGTTTAGTGTGAGAGCATAAATACAGCTTCAAGTCAGAATTGATTTCAATATTTTAATGTTATATATATTATATATATATTCTTTTTTTTTAAAATCAGCGCACTGCTCAGCTCTTATGGTGGTACTGGGGATTGAGCCTGGGATGCCGGGGCCTCAGGCATGAAAGTCTTTCTGCGTTCCCATTTTGTCGTCTCCCCAGCTCCATTTTCTCCTTGTTTTTTTTTTTTTTTTGCACAGAAATGAAACATTGATTCTAAAAATTTAAAGGGCTTTCAAGGGTGGTCCGGGAGGTGGCACAATGATAAAGCTTTGGACTTTCAAGCATGAGGTCCTGAGTTTGATCCCTGGCAGTACGTGTACCAGAGTGATGTCTGGTTCTTTCTCTCTCTTCCTATCTTTCTCATTAACAAATAAATAAAATATTTTTTTAAAAAAAAGGGGCTTTCAAGGTAGGAGGACAGTACTTGAATCAGCTTGGGGCTGGGGGAAGAGATGAATTTTAATGTTTTATTGATTTACTTCTGTTTTATTTATTTATTTATTTATTTATTTATTTATTTATTTTTAACTTTTGCCTCGAGGGTTACTCATTGCCTGCACTATGAATCCACAGCCCTTTTTTTCCCCATTGTTGTTGTTGCTATTGTTGTTGGAGGATAGGGCAGAGAGAGGAGGGAAGGACAGAGAGGGGCAGAGAAAGATAGACACCCGCAGACCTGCTTCACTGCTTGCGGAGCGACTCCCCTGCAGGTGGGGAGCCGGGGGCTGGAACCAGGATCCTTGCACTTTGCACTATGTGTGCTTAGTCCGGTGTGTTACTTCCTGGCCCCACTCACTTAGTACTCTTTACCATGCCAGGCACAGGACTCAAGTGCTGCAAATTCTGTGACAGTCAAATCCAGTCACGGTGCCTTCTTCCTTGGAGCTTGGAGTTTAGTGTCAGAGAAACAGCCAAATGCCCACAGAGCTAAGTGTGAAGTCAGTCACTCGTGGCAAGAGAGCAGTGGTTAGTACCACGAGGTTCAAGAGGGAGAGTAGGCTGGTCTCTGTGGAGGTGGACGTAGGGAAATCCTCCTAGGACCACCTGAAGCAGAATCATCTGGGCCACTTGAGATCTGAATTCCAGAGTCCAGCCCAGGCCCAGCTTAGCAAATGAGGACTAGGTGTGGAGTCTGGAACCTGCATGCCTCCGACCTCCTTCTTATAAACACTGACATGTCCTGGCAGGATTCTGGTGCAGGGTGAAAAGGACCCAGCAGGGTGGGGAGTTTGCAGTAAGGACTGTGACCTGTCTGCCCTTGAAGGGCAACCAGTCTGGCTGTCGTGCTGCCTTCGTGAGCGCCACCTGCAGGACGGGGTGGCGGCTCACCATGTGGGGTGCACACATTGCCTTGCAGGAAGACCCAGGTCCAAGCCTCTGTTCTTTACCAGCGTGGAGGGAGCATCACACATGTGATGGAGCAGTTCTGCATGTGTCTCTTTTCTCTCTCTCTCTCTCCATCTGTCTCCCTGTCTCTCACTCTCTAACAAAGAAAAATGGCCACCAGCAATGGTGGACTTGTGCAGGCACTGAGTCCACCAAAAACCCTAATAGGAAAACAAACAAACAAACAACAACAACAACAAAACACCACCTGCCGTCTGTTGCCGTGGGCTGGCATGCGTGTGCTGAGGTCATGAGGTGAGGGGCTGAGGACACCCTGGCTGGGGTGTCCCAACACTTGTGGTGGTTTGCTTGGTCACTCATCCAGACTTTGCTCCAAGTTAACCACCAGAATAAGGGAGCAAGTCTAGAGGGGGCACTGTTTTTAGAGAGTTCATGTGTTAAGAAGAAAGTGCTGGGCGACCCAGGAAGTGGCACAGTGGGTTCAGCACTGGACCTTCAAGCATGAAGTCTCAAGTTTGATCCCTGACATTGCATGTGCCAGAATGATGCTCTGACTCCCCCTCCTCTTCCTCCTCTTCTTCTTCTCGCTTATAAATAAATAAACCTCTGAAAATTTCCTGAAAACAGAGAAAGTGCTGGAAGAACATCAGTAGTTCTTTAAGTGGAGGCTTCATGAACTCTTAAAAAAAAAAAAAAAAGATTGATGGGGCCAGGCAGTGGCGTACTGGCTAAGCACACACATCACTGTGCACAAGGATCTGGGTTCAAGCCCCTCTACCCCACCTGCAGGGGGAAAGCTTACTGAGTGGTGAAGCAGGGCTGCAGGTGTCTCTCTGTCTCTTTCCCTCTCTATCTCCCCCTCCCTTTTCAATTTCTCACTACCTCTATCCAATAATAAAAATATATTTTTGAAAATATTTATTAAAAATGACAGAGAGAAAGGGATGAGGAAGAGAGAAAAAACTATAGCAGCACATGTGACGCTACAAATTGAACTCTAGACCTCATTCTTTTAAGTTAGACATTCTAGCCTCTGCACAACTTCCCAGGCTACAGCTTATGGTCTCCTCAGTGGTCCCACTTACTCTATGTCACATTTTAGCATGTTTAGATCCATATATATATATCATCTAAATTGGGGTTTCTCAAAAACAAAACAACAAACAAAGAAAAACACGAATGTGGGGGAGATAGCCTAATGATTATGCAACAAGAGACTCATGCCTGAAGATCCGAGGCCCCAGGTACAATCCCCAGCACCACCATTAGCCAGAGCTGAGCAGTGCTATGGTAAAACCTAAAACAAACATACGAACAACTGATAAGGTGGTGCGGGGGTAGAATACACTCCTTGCATTTGTGAAAGGAGCAAGGCACCAGATTCACCCCTCTGTGCCACGTGTGATAAAGTCATGCGCTGGTTCTACTCTCGACAAATGGAATATTGTGATGGAGGGGGAGAGGTAGTTTACCAGGCAGGTGGTCCAGATGCCCAGGAAGGCACCACTAATGAGCGCCTTGGCATTAGGAGAAGCTTAGTGCTGTGCTGTCTCTCCCTTTGTCTCTACCTGAACGAAAAAGTTGCCCAGAGCAGTGAAATCGAACTTGTGTGAAGCCTTGGCTATGGAAGGGAAAAAAAAATTAAGAAAGCTTATGTTCCCTCACCTTTAGTCCTCCTCTCTAGTCCTGCCTCTTTTACCTCACCTGCATCTTTCATGTCTTCATTAAAGATCACAAATGACTTATCTGTCAATGTAATACTATATCTAAGGCACTCCTGACATTTAGCTAAAGTACTTTTTAAAATTATCTTTATTTATTTATTCATTGCACAGAGACAGCCAGAAATTCAGAGGGAAGGGGGTGACAGAGAGGGAGACAGACAGAGAGACCTCCAGCAATGCATCACCACTTGTGACGCTTCCCCCCTGCAGGTGGGGACCAGGGGCTTGAACCTGGGTCCTTGCGCACTGTGTTGCGTGTGCTTAAGCAGGTGCACTACTGCCCGGGCCCTGCTGAAGCCCGTATTTAAAGTATGGAGGTGAGGGAGCTATGACCAGACACAGCGTCTCAGACACACGAGCACTGCCACCGAATTGTCCTTTCCCTCTAATGGGTCATCACAATTATCTCATTTGAGAAACTAGGAGCATTTTCCTTCAAGAATGTATCCATGGAAATTGGTGAGATGAGGATACTCCCATCGAAATCATCTGAAAAACGTATCATTTGTGATTAGAAGAATTTAGAGAAGGAAGTAGAAGGCTAATTTAGATATGGAGAAATCTAGGTCCAAATAGCAATGCTTTTGCTTTCAAGTGTTAGCAGATTTATTTCAATAGTGGTTTTAAAGGGGTAGCTGTGAATCCTGAAAACACATTCAGGACTCTTAAGCTTTCAGAAGATGTTTTGTACTTCAAGCAGTAGACATAACAATTGTACAGACATAAAAGCTGTTTCTCAGGCACTTACGTGATTAAGAAATAGTCGTGTAAAACTGAGTCTTGTTGAACACTGTCTTAGGATGCTGTGTGGGTGTAGCTGTGCAGACTCAGAGTATAATGGTGCGTGGGGGGAGGGGAGGGCTCCCCGCCTCACCACCAGGGTAATCCTTGCGGTTTCATGTCTGCGATTCTACCATTCCCAGTGGCCTTTGCTCACCTGGCTTTTTATGTGTGAACGCTGCTCAGCTGTGGTTTATGGGGCTGTGGGGGGACTGAACCTGGGACTTTTGGTGCCTCAGGCATGAGAGGCTTTTTTGCGTAACTACTCTGCTATTTTTCCCACTCCTCAGCAGTTACTTGTTGATAGAGGGTGAGGACAGGGAGAGATAGAGAGAGGAGGGAGATAGCATAACTGTTAATGCAAACAGACTCTCATGCCTAAGGTTTCCAGGCCTCCGGCCCCAGGCCCCAGGTTTAATCCCCTACACCACCATAAACCAGAAAGAGGGATGCCAACTGCCTTGCTCCACCGTTTATGAAGCTTCCCCCTGCATGTAGGGGCCAGGGACTTGAATCCAGGTCCTTGAGCATGGAAGCCTGTGCACCCTACTAGACTAGCCGCCACTCTGCCCGGGACTCTGAGGCACAGAGCCTGACTCCCAAAAGCCAGGATTAGATTGAGAACCGGAAGACCCGAGTTGGCATCGTGAGCTGCAGTTGCCCAGTAACACCTTTGCCCCCTGCTTGACGGGGCGGTGTGAGCAGCCTGCAAATATGCTTGAAAGGCACCGTCACTGTAAAAACACTATCACTGTAGTTGGCTGGGCAGTGGCACACCTGATTAAGTGCACATTACCATGTGGGACCTGGGTTCGAGCCCCCGCTCTTCACCTGCAGGGGAGAAGTTTCATGAGCGGTGAAGCAGGTCTGCAGGTGTCTGTCTTTCCCTCTCCCTCTCTATCTCCCCTCCCCTCTCAAGTTCTGTCTATCAAATAAAATTGAAAAAAAAAAAAAAGAAAGAAGGGAAAATGGCTGTCAGGAGTAGTAGATTCCTAGTGCTAGCACCAAGCCCCAACAGTCACCCTGACGGTGATAAAATAAAATAAAGAGCGATTAGAAGTATTTATCACTCTATGGAGATACAAACTATCGGGGGGGGGGGGGGTCAGACATTGTAAGAGCAAAGTCCCAAGCTCCCTCTATGACAAATAGACTTTTCTTTTGCAAGAGATGTATTTTTATCTTCAACTTTGTGAGGTGTAAGAAGTCACAGCAGTCACGCATTTCCCACATTTCAGGTGCGTATAATCTGCTCTGCGTCGGCTCCCATACCCAGCTTATTTCTGCACCAGCATCATGACAGTGAATCAGAGCAGAACAGAATACTGATGGATGATTTGGGACTGAGCCAGGTAGGCGATATTAACATAATCTCTCTCTCTCTCTCTCTTTTTTTTAAATTTTAAAATAGCCTAATTGTTTCTGGTCTGAAGCATGCCTACATTTTGAAGAAGGAATGCAGGATACATTTAACCATTGGTTTACTGCCTTGGTTCGGCAGTTGTGTAGCAGACGCAGTCTTGGTGTCACTCAGTGGAGGGAGACACAGCTTTATACTAGCCAGAATCTCAGTGCTCATGTTTGCATAAGACACAAGTAAAGTCCAGAGAGGTGGACCAGGGGATCTGTGGTCACAGCACTGACTAAGGGCAGGCCAGAGGTGAACATTTGAGCCCTTGGGTTAGTTCCAGACTACTCTGCTACACTATGCTTCCTTCTCTGGAGAGTTCTTCATGTCTTCTGGGCTTCCAGAAGCTACCTTACAATCCCAAGCATGTAGGCTGAGTCTTCCGACACCAGAGAGTACCTAGTATAGCTGCTGAATTAACAGAGAAATCCATGATTCATGTCCAGATTCCTTGCTGAGCAAACCTTCATGGAGACCCTGCTGGGGTCAGATGTTAGGAACCAGCTGATGAGAATTGAGGTTATTCTGGATTTAGGGTATTTCACCCCAGAATAAGCAGAAGTGATCTGACATTTCCTTATTTAACTATAGACAACTGAAATAGTAACAAAAAATTTAAAGTTAGTACCAGATGGTGGTATACCTGGTTGAGTGCCTATGCTGCCATACACAAAGACCCGGGTATAATGCCTCAGTCCCCATCTGCAGAAGGCCACTGGGAATGGGAGAACTATGCAGGCATGAAGCCCCAGTGACAACCCTGGGGTGGGGGAAGAGCCCTCCCTGTCCCCGTGCACCATTACACTCTGACCTTGCAGAACCAACAGAAGAAATGAAAATAAAATGGTGTGTGTCTTGGTAACCAGGGGTCGGCAGAAGGACTCTCCATGTTTACCGGAGAAGAGGAGATCTTTGCTTTTCAGCGCACGGTCTCCCGGCTAACAGAAATGCAGACTGAACAGTACTGGAATGAAGGGGACAGAAGCAAGAAGTAACCATCACTCCGGCACGAATTAAACACTGAACAAGTGATTGGTGCTGGGAGGACACTTTATTCTGGGACTTGAAGGAATCATTTTCTCATCATTAATTATGCACTTTGTCCTCTGGACCATTTTAGTATCAAATTGCTGTCAAAGATGTAGTGGGTTAGTGAGTTAAAGCCATTTTTTAAAATGGATTTATTGCCCCTCCCTATTTATTTGGCCTTACTTCTGTGCCACAAAAAACAAAATCAGCACTCCTGAATATTAATTTAGGACTAGGTAGTTTTTATCCCACAAAACTAACACACACACTCTCTTTCCTCTCCCTCTCCTTCTCCCTCTCCCTCTCCCTCTCTCTCTCCCTCTCCCTCTCCCTCCCTCTGTCTCTCTCTCTCATACATTATGAGTTCCAGGGGTCTGGCTTCCTCTGAGCTTTGATACAGTAGAAACACATATTTTATGAGGAAACAACCTCTGTTTTAATTCAAAGCAAAAAAAAAAAATCCTTTCTGTTTTATTTCAAAAGAAGAAGACCAACATGTTAAGATATGAGATTCAACATGCTTTTTTTCCCTTTTTCTCTCCCCCCCCAACTATTGTAACTGTCCTAGACCTTTGGGTTTCTTTATGACACTGAGTATGGCCTTCACCCTGACATCAGGTGGGCAGTCAGGGCCTCCTCTAGTGGACACACAGTTGCCTGGAAAAAAAAAGGATAATTATGACACCATAGAAGAAGGAACAAGGATGCCAACTTCCGGTCCCAACAGGTCCTCTGACAGCAGTGGGAGGATGGGTGCCATGAATAGGGACCAGTGAGGGCTGAGAGGGCACACCAGGTAGCAGAGTGGATGCCTGAGGCCAGGCAGAACCTTGCTGAACACAGGGCTTTTCCTGCCACTCATATGCATACGGTCCATATGCAGAATGCCACTCACAGCCTCGTGTGGCTTCTGGAGTTCGACAGATGCAACAGTAAATAAGAAAGAATGTTTGGAGAGACTGCCACTTGGATTGTATGCCGCTTTGCTGTGTGAGTGACCCGGGTTCAAACCTAGCCCCCACCTCACTGAAGGAGCTTCAGTGCTAGTGTCTGCCTCTCTTTCTCTCTGCCTCTATCTACAAAAAGAATAAATAGACTACTTAAAATAAACTTAATCTGTTCCTGACTGAGGTCATTTCTTGACTCACTCAAGTACAGCCTGAGATCTAGGTGGGGGCGGAGGCTTTTTATAAAAGTCTATATTTTTCTTTTAAAAAAATAAGCAAAAGCCACAAAGGCTTGTGAATATCAGTCATTGGACAGGGTAGACCCAGAAATGGTGGTGATTGTCACCGTAAACAAACTTTCTAGATTTATTCACTTGTTGTCTGTGTTTGTCTGTTTGAGAGACTAATTCATTTCAGTCAAGCAGATAATGGTGAGGTACCAAAGTACAGAAAAAAAATTTTAAATCAAGGCATCTGAAATTTGAATGTTTAAGAATATATATTTCTGAAGTGAAACAGTTCAAAAGGACTCAGAAATAGGAAGAAGGGGCCAGATGGTGGCACATTTGGTAAGAGTAGACATGTTGGGGGCCAGGTGGTAGTGAAGGGGCTGGCGGTAGCACAGTGGGTTAAGCGCATGGTACATGGTACAAAGCGCAAGGACTGGCCTAAGGATCCTGGCTCCCCACCTGCGGGGGGGGGGGGTCACCTCATAAGCGGTGAAAAGGTCTGCAGGTTTCTATCTTTCTCTCCCACTCTCTGTCTTCCCCGCTTCTCTCAATTTCCTATCCATCAACAACGACAGCAATAACAACAACAACAACAATAAACAACAAGGGCAACAAAAGGGAAATAATAGCCTCCAGAAGCAGCAGATTCGTAGTGCAGGCACCGAGCTCGCCCAGTGATAACCTTGGAGACCAAAAAAAAAAAAAAAAAAAAAAAAAAAGGAGTGGACATGTTACGGGGTGTGGGTTCAAATCCCCAGTCCCCACCTACAATGGAGATTTTTCATGAGTAGTGGAACAATGCTGCAGGTCTCTCCCTCACTCTGTCTCTCATCCTCTGTCAAGAGAGAAATGAAAATAAAGTGACTGCCCCTAGAAGCACCCCGGCTTCCAGCATCCATCTCTTTGCCACCACTAGTCACTTCCATGCATGATGCCATCATGAGCCCTTCTGTACACCTAGCACTGGTAAGGACAGCCTACTCTGCCACTCCAGGAAGAGTCCTGGGGTCCTGAAATGAGTGCGGCCTAGAGTGTTCCCAGCGGTGACCATGGACTGCGAGCTCAGGCTGACAGGGACTCGAAGGTGCTGGCCCCCGTGTCCTGTGTTAAGTATGAATATATATATGCAATAGGTCAGATCGATGGGGTTGACAGTACATTGCATTAATATGTCTTTTTCAAGTTTGGGAGCCACTTTCTGCCCTACCCCAGCTTTCAAGTTCTTTTTTTAAAAAATATATTTATTTATTATTTATTCCCTTTTGTTGCCCTTGTTGTTTTATTGTTGTAGTTATGATTGGTGTCGTTGTTGTTGGATAGGACAGAGAGAAATGGAGAGAGGAGGGGGAGAGAAAGACACCTGCAGACCTGCTTCATCGCTTGTGAAGTGACTCCCCTACAGGTGGGGAGCCAGGGGCTCGAACCGGGATCCTTATGCCGGTCCTTGCGCTCTGCACCATGTGTGCTTAGCCCGCTGTGCTACCGCCTGACTCCCTAGCTTTCAAGTTCTGTTCTCAACTCTGACATCATCCTCCCAGACAGTATTTCTAGTCTACTTTCATATTAGCTACCAAGCTCAAGCAAAGATGACCTAAAACAGACACCCTACTTATGTCCACTTTAGCGTCCCTATTCCCATTCACTCTATTCCTACTTTTTGGTTCCTGTTAGGCATTTTATCCTACTTTATATCTTACTGCCTTCAGCCACCAAGGTGCAGATGCTACTACAGTGTCATCCTGACTTCCCTGTGCAGGTGACCTCACCTACATGTCCTGGAACCTCCCCTCTCCAGAGCCCTGCCCCACTAGGGAAAGACAGAAACAGGCTGGGGGTCTGGACCAGCACCCATGTCCAGTGGTGAAGCAATTACAGAAGCCAGAACCCCTTCTGCATCCCAGAAAGAATTTTGGTCCACATTCCCAGAGGGCTAAATGTTAAGGGAAGATAACCAGAAGGCTCTGAATCCTAGTTCCACAGGGACCTAGAATGTTTGTAACCAGGAACCTCTGTTTTTATACCATTACTGAGAGGGAAGAGAATCTGGAGAACATTAGCTACTGTTTCTTTTATCTGAGATGGGAAAGAAAAAAAGGAAGGACACCTGGGGGTAGTAACAGGTGTAGGTGTCGCTTAGAAAGGAAGCGGAGGCAGGGCTTTAGAAGTGAATAAAAATGGACAAAAAAAGCCCCAAAGCATGTATATGCAAACCTTATCTGTGACCTTGGGAGAACTATGGTGGTTGTTACTGGAGGGGCACAGAACCCCATTCCCTTATAATCTTATAAATAACGTGTAAATCATTAATGAATTTTCATGCACAATAAAATAAAATGGCCCTCATGAGCAATAGTCATCTTGCAGGCACCATACCCCAGTGATTACCCCTCTGGCAAGAAGGAAGGGAGAAGACAAGATAGGAGAGGAAGAGAGAGAGGGAAGGGGAGGAAGACTGGCTAAATAGCATAGTGACCCAAAGGCTTTCATGTCGGAGCCTCTGAGGTCCCAGCGTCAATCTCCAGCACCCCCATCAGCCAGAGCCGAGTAGTGTTCTGGCCTTTTTCTCTGTATATCTTTATGTGTCCGTCTCTCATTCAAATAAATAACCTGTGAGAGAGACACCACAGCTCTGTTATCCATGCATGAAGCCTTGGGTTCACCCTTTGGTGCCACGAATGGGGAAAAAAGTTGTTTTTCTTTTGTTGTCATTTTCCCCATTGGCCTAGCAATTTATCTTCCCAGAATAAAATAGTTAAAATAACAAAAATCTATCATTTTGTTGAATGGTTGAATGCCTGCCAATTCTGCCCAGCTTTGCACTGGAAGCCTCACATCTGGTCACAACCCAGTCAGACGCATCTACTGACCTGTTGTCTGGAACAGAGTGCCACTCGGAGGTTGTCTGTCTGTCTGTCTTGCTTGCTTGCTCGCTTGGGAAGTCATCCAGAGGCTACCCCGGGAAGCTTAGCTTGCTCTCGTGAGGGGGGGAGGTAGGGGGGGGATTTGAACCCCATGCTGTGCCCAGCCTCCTCCCTGCTAGCAGAAGGACTCAGGACCTGGCTGTATTTGCCTCTACTTTGTGACCTTGAACTATTACTCTGAGCCATGTTTTTCCGTAGCTGTGCATAAGACCAGGAAGACCCACTCTACAGAGTCAGTCTGAGGGTAGTTGGTGACAAGCACTTTGCAGACCAATACAGGGTGACATGAACATTCCTTGTTACTGTCCTAGCAACCTCTAATGCCTATTCTGCTTTGCCATAGAGCTTCTCCAGGAATGTGAAACTGGACCCTTCCCAGCCAAAATGTGATTTCTAGAAAAAGGGAAAATGATGCAAAGAAAATGGCAGACACCCAGAGCTCAGAATTTTGGCTTAATGAGACTACTCCTCCTTTCAGGATAATTTAATAGAGAAAATGGGTTGCGGTCTCTTTGGAGAACATCAATGATGTCCCAAAGAGAGGCTGCCATCTTGTGGCCAGTAGGATGAACTTTCAACAGAAAAAACAAACAGGCAGGTTTAGAGAATTGTGGTTTTCGATGGCGCATATACCCAGGGCCTAGGCCCCAACCCGGAGTCTGGTGTAATCAGCTACAAGTGGGGTCCCTGAGATACTTATTAACAGTCCCTGTGATGTATGGCTGGGGTTGAAACTTCATCAGGTGGCACTCTTACCAGCAACACATAGCTTAATAAACATGCAGAGGTGTCTTCTCTCAGGCAAGTGTCTTTCTTTTAAAAGTTGTTCTCGTTGGGTGGAGGTAAATAGGATAATGGTTATTCTAAGAGACTCTCAAGCCTGAGGCTCCAACATTTGTGGTTCAGTCCCCTGCACCACCATAAACCAGAGTTGAGCAGTGCTCTGGTTTTAAAATAGTTATTTACCTATTTATTTTATTTATAACATAAATTTCCTTATTCATTTATTGGATAAAGAGAGAACTTAAGGTGGAATTGGGAGATAGATAAACCTGCCCCACGGCTTCACCACTCGTGAAGCTTCCCTCCTGCAAGTGAGGACTGAGGACTTGAACCCAGGTCCTAGCTCTGGGTGACATGTGTGCTCAACCAAGTGCGCCTCCATCTGTCTCCCACTTCCAACCATTTATCTTTGCCACCAGGATCATCTCGGGGGCTTGGTGCCTAGAGAAAGACACCACATTCCTGGATGCCATTTTCTTTTCCTTTAAAACAAGTGTTTATTTTGGTAGAAATGAACAGCATGAAGAGAAAGGGAAAAGGCTGATAGAGGACCTAGTAGGGGTGGTCCTGTTATATGGAAAACTGGGAAATGTTATGCTTGTACAAACTTTAGTATTTACTGTCAAATGTAAAACATGAATTCCCCAATAAAGAAATGAAAATAAAAAGAGAGAGAGGGAGAGAAAGGGAGAGGGGGAGAGAAGGATCGAGACAGGTGAGACATCTACAGCAAATTTCACATTGCTTGTGAAACCTCCCCCATCTTTTTTTAATTTTAATTTTATTTGTTAATGAAAGAAAGAGAACCAGAGCATCCCTCTGGCACACTGGGGCTTGAACTCAGGACCTCACACTTGTGAGTCTAATATTCTAACTACTGCACAGCATCCCAGGCTCCTCCCAGGGCAGTCTAGAGGCCTCCTGCTGCTTCCCAGAGCCTGTTCCGTTCCTCCCTGTCCCCTTACCTTTCCTTCTCCTAGATTCTTCTCCACCCCCTCTAGCAACCACAGAATAGCTAACCCACCGCCCTTCCTGCTTTCAAAGCTCTTCCACCTACCCTGTCACTGAATTCACAGCAGTTCTCCGGAAGTGTGATCACGTATGTATGCTTTTCTTTCCCAAGTATGGGGGCCACTCTCTTGCCCTAACCTCGCGCTTCTAGTTCTATTTTCCACTCTGATGTCATCCTCCCAGATAATATTTCTAGTCCACTTTGATGTTAATAGAAAGCTCAGGCAAAGAATACTAAAGTCCTGGGCTCCTAGGAATATACCTAAAATAGATGTCCTAGCTTCTCTACATCCTAAAACCCTTATTCTCACTGGCCCTAATCCTACTCTTTGGCCTCTGTTTATTAAATATTTTCATCCTGCTTTATATTGTACCACTTTCCAGCTATCAGGATGCTACTAGGATCACACCCTGACCTCTCTGGGCAGATGGAGTCATCTGTGTTTCAGAACCTCACCTTTCCAGAGCCCCACCCTAGTAGGGAGAGAGAGAAACAGGCTGGGGGTGTGGATCCACTGCCTAACATCCATGCCCAGTGGAGGAGCAATTACAGAAGCCAAGAACCCTTTCTGCTCCCCAAAATGAACTTTGTTCCATACTCCCAGAGGGGGAAATGTTCGGGGAAGATGACTGGAGGATCTGGGACTCCAGTTCCACTGGAACCCAGAATTTTTGTGTTCAGGAACCTTTGTTTTTGCCCCATCACTGAGAGGGAAGAGAATTTGGAGAACACTTGTCAAGACTTGTTTCCTTTAACTGAGAGGGAAGAGGGAAAAGGGAGGACACTCAGAAGTCATAGCAGATGTAGGAGTAGCTTAGAAAGCAAGTGGAGGTAAGGCCTTCGAAGTAAAAATGGACGTCCGTGTCTGTGGAGGGTCACCCATCTTTGCTTGAAAGGCCCATGTGCTTCTCTGGCATTTGCCTTCTATTTTTTTTTTTTTTATTAGAAGTCTAAAATATCTGGGGAAAAAAGAGAAGAGAAATAATTCTTTAAAAAAAAAAAGATTCATCTTCTTTTATTCCACTGAGGTAGAGTTTCCCATAAGAAGGGGAAAAAAAAGAGAGAGAGAGAGGTTCCCTTGACGTGTGGGGTGGGGAGGTCCGTTGGTGTACCACTGGTTGGCGCTATAGGGAGATGGCTCAGCCACTTCTCCTGAGAAGGTTCCTGGCCTCCATCTCCTGGAAGCCCCCTCAGGGTGGGTTGGCACCACTCTGCTCCAGGCCCCTGCAGACCCCATGGCACAGTCCTAGTGGCCTGGCAGTCATACCCAGCCAAGTGCGGTCAGTATTCACCACCAAGGTCTCCACAACAACTTTTAACATCCAGGATGGACCTAACTTTCAAGACCGAGTTGTCGATAGTGAGAGGCCAGTGGTTGTGGATTTCCACACACAGTGGTGTGGCCCCTGCAGGATCCTGAGCCCGAGGTTAGAGAAGATGGTGGCCAAGCAGCAAGGAAAGGTGGTAATGGCCAAGGTGGACATCGACGACCACACAGACCTCGCCATGGAGTATGAGGTGTCGGCTGTGCCCACGGTTCTGGCCATGAAGAATGGGGACGTGGTAGACAAGTTTGTGGGCATCAAGGATGAGGACCAGCTGGAGGCCTTTCTCAGGAAGTTAACTGACAGACGAGCATGTCTGTAATAAAGAACTTTATGTGATCCCTTCCACTTCCTGCTGTGAAGAACAGACCCTGACCCCCACCTTACTCCCCACCCCCGCACACTAGTGGCCCTGTGTTCACCACCTCTCCCCAGGTGCCAGGCTAGCGTGGGGGTGCTTCCTCCTGGGTGTGTGCTCTCTGGGTTTGAGAGAACTCAACTGGAGCCAGCCTGGGCTGCTACTCACTCAGCAATGCAGGAGAGAGAGTCTTAAACTCGTGGCGGAGTGGTAATACAATGTCGTGATTGATCAGAGAGACAACGCTTTTTATAGGATAGAACTGGAAGTGGCAAGTCAGAAACAGAAATGGCTAGGAAAGGGGGTGGAGGAAGGCAAAAGACTGGCTGGGAAGGTAGAAACTACCTTAGCAACTGTTGCGATGGTTTTAACTGGTGGGATTAATGTTACCCTGCAGGCAGGGAGGGTCTCAAAGAAGACAGATCAAAAGAATGGAATGGGTAGGGATCTTTCAGGCAAAACAATGACTATGTAAATAGGCCATAGTGTCAGCAGTGCAGGGTGGAGCAGGGGGAGCTGGCTTAATGCCCGACATCTCCCCCTTTCTTTTTATCTAAAGGCCATAGTATCAGGAATGCAGGGTGCTTTGTGAGGCAGGGAGTCTGATAGGACGAGGCACACCTTTGGGGTTACTACTGTCCTTCCTTGCTCAACCTCTCGTTAGAGAGAGACTGACAGGATAGACGCACCCCTCAGGTTCAAGCCCTGCCAAGCTCAACTACATCCTCACAATTTCCTGACACCCAGGCCCCACAGAGATACCTCCCCTTCTTTTGTCCTGGGCACAGGACAGAAAATGTGAGTTGGGCTGAGGGAGTCTGGCAGACACCTAACTCAGGAAGTCTCGAGACACCTCCTGCCCTCCCCAGGCATTAGCTGGCCCTTTGGTTCTCTGAGCAAGAAGCTGAACTGTGAATAAACCAGACCGATAAAACTAAGAGAGAGAGAAAGAGAGATAGCAGGGGCAGGAGGTGACACACCTGGTAGAGCACACATGTTACAAGCAACAAGGATGTGGGTTCAAGGCCCTGGTCCTCACCCACAAGGAAGGGGCTTCACAAGTGGTGTCTCTCTATTTCTCTCCCCTACCTTTGTCTCCCCTCCTCTATTGATTTCTGTCTCTATCTAATAAATAAATGATTAGATAAATGAAATAAATAAAATATGAAGGAAAGAAGGAAGGAAGGAAGGAAGGAAGGAAGGAAGGAAGGAAGGAAGGAAGAGGCAGATACCAGAGCACTACTTTGGTACTTGTGACATCTAGGACGGACTCAGGAGCATCAGGTATGCAAGTCCTTTGCTCTACCCAGCTGAGTTATTTCCCCCACTTTGGCAAAGAAAACAGTCTATACCCTCTAGGCTCTTCAAGTTTGGGCAGACAGATGAACATGAAGCAGGTTGACAAGCCCAAGTCCAGAGCAGCCGGCTAAGCACGAGTGTGGGCTGCGCTGTGCACAGGTGAGTCCCAGGGGCTCTAAGAAGCTGACGGGCACGGCGCTCGCTCCAGGAAACTGCACACAGCCCTCTGTTTGGACTTGATACAAAAGCCTTCTGCAAGGAGGACTCTGGAAAGATGGGGAGTGGGGGCCAAATGTGACATAAGTCCCACCTTCTTCTGGAAGGAGGAGGGTCCTTGGAATGGGTTTCTGACTACCCCGCCCTCTACCTACCTACTTTCCTCTAGGAGTTGTTTCGCTTCGCTTCGCTTCGCTTTGCTCTGCTTCGCCACCAGGCCCAACACCTGCACAACAACTCCACTGTTGCTGGGGGTCTTTTTTTTTTAAATTTTTTTCCTTTTTATTTCTATTTTTTCCTTTTTTTCTGATGACAGAGAGAAATAGTAGGAAAAGAGGGAGAAAAAGAGACACTTGCAGCTCTGCTCCACTGATCTGCCTCTTAATAACTGTGGCACCTGAAACCCTACCCAGCCTTGCTTTCTGTGTGGAGAAGTGCCAGCAGGCCTCGTGGGAGCAGCACTGGTGCTGAGCACGGGGGTGCCCAGTCGTCTCCCGTTCGTTCGCCAGCCAACACTGCAGTCCCGTTGGAAGGACAAGGAGAGGTGACTGGGAGACGCCTGCCCAGGACCTTGGGCACACAGACAACAGCTGGTTGCCACCAGCACCCGGCCCCAGCCGTCGGCCCAGGTAGCTCTCTCACCCGGCCCCAGCCCTCGGCCCAGGTAGCTCTCTCACCCGGCCCCAGCCGTCGGCCCAGGTAGCTCTCTCACCCGGCCCCAGTCCTCGGCCCAGGTAGCTCTCTCACCCGGCCCCAGCCGTCGGCCCAGGTAGCTCTCTCACCCGGCACCTGCCCTCGGCCCAGGTAGCTCTCTCACCCGTGGGGCACCTGCCCTCTGTGTTGCCATCTGTGTTTTGCTTCAGCAGGTGAGGTAGGGGGGCGTTTTGCGGTGTCCCCACCTGTGAGATGGATTGCAGAAGAGTCTGTGATAGGCCCTGGGATGCAGTAAGTTATGAAACAGGACAAGTTGTTTAATAAGCAGGAACCTGAAGCAGATGGAACTAAGGGTCTTCGTGTGGGAAGAAGCTAGGAAGTCTACTTTAGATTTATTCTAAGGGGCCCATGACTTTAGTAATTTTTGCCTGAGCCCAACAGCTAACATGCAGGTGAGCTGAAAGTGTTGTCTGGGAAGATGGTGTCAGAGTTGAGAACAGGACTAGAGAGCTGGATGGGGGCAGAGAGTAGTTCCCAAACATGAGGAAAGTCTATAAATACTGCTGCCTATAAACCCGAACCATCTGGCCTTGGGCCCGGGTCTACTCATAGTTAGCACAGAAGCCTGTGTGACCTCTGCATCCCTGTCAGTCTGGGGTCAGGCTGAGTCTTGAGAGAGAGATGGAGCTGATCCACTAGGCCTGAGACCACTCACCTCACCTGCAGTGTTAGTTCTTAGAGGACGCCACTGGCCAGCCACTTGGATAAAGATAAGACCTGAAAATGAGAGGGCCTTTAGGGTATTTTGCCAACGATCCAGCAGGGATAGAACTGGCCATGAAAATCTTTGTAACACACACACACACATGCACACGCACACACACACACATGCACGCACACAGACACACACACACACGCACGCACACAGACACACACACGCACGCACACAGACACAGACACACACAGAGACACACACACACAGACACACACACGCACACACACGCACACAGGCACACACACGCACACAGGCACACACACAGACACACACGCAGGCACACACGCAGGCACACAGACACACACACAGACACACACACACGTTATCATGTATGGCAAAGTACTTAAAAGAATGGTGGGGCTTAAAGATAAAATTCTTGGACAAGTACATAAAAAAGAGCTAATTTTCTTAAACTTGTTGGCCTTTCCTGTGGCAAATGAGTTAGTAATATGCTACTAGAATGCCAACAAGTACTTTTTCCATTTTTTTATTCATTTATTTATTTGATTTGCTAAGACAGAGAGAAATTGAGAGGAAAGGGTAGAGGGAGAGAGAGAGAAAAAAAAGAGGGAGAGAGAGAGAGAGAGAGAGAGAGAGAGAGAGAGAGAAAGCTAGCTGCAGCACTGCTTCACCACTCAGGAAGCCTTCCCCTGCAGGTGGGTCCAGGGCCTAAACCCTGGTCCTGTGCACCTTTATGTGTGCACATAACCAGGTATGCCGCCACCACCACCGCCCCCGACTACTTTTGGCAGGGGAGATAGCATAATGGTTATGCAAAAGAGACTTTCATGGAAGTCGGGCGGTGGCGCAGCGGGTTAAGCGCAGGTGGTGCAAAGCGCAAGGACCGGCGTAAGGATCCCGGTTTGAGCCCCCGGCTCCCCACCTGCAGGGGAGTCGCTTCAGAAGAGGTGAAACAGGTCTGCAGGTGTCTGTCTTTCTCTCCCCTCTCTGTCTTCCCCTCCTCTCTCCATTCCTCTCTGTCCTATCCAACAACAATGACATTAATAATAACAACAACAATAACTACAACAATAAAACAGCGAGGGCAACAAAAGGTAATACATAAATAAATATAAAAAGACATTTAAAAATTATTTTTTTAAAAAAGACTTTAATGCCTAGGGCTTTAAAGCCTCGGGTTCAGTGCCCAGTACCGCCACGAGTCAAAGCTGTGCAGTGCTTGGGTAAAATGAGATGAATCAGTGCCTCAGAGGGGTGGCTGGTCTTCTCGTCATTCTTGTTGTTTTGGTGTATTTCTTGGTCTATACATATTTACTTATGAGAGAGAGAAGGAGAGAGAAGCGGAGCATTACTCCGGCACATGCGATGGTAGGGTCAAAGTCAGGATCTTGCAGGCCCCGTGGTCTGTGCACTCGTCTGGCTTCCAGGCTGTGAGTGGCTGGAAAGCAAGGAGGCTGCGGTCCTCTGACGGTTGTCACTGCAGCTATAAAAAAGACATTCTGAACATGTCTGCACGTGTACTGTACCATGCTGTGACCTGCTACCAAAAACATGTTAAGGATGATACATGTTTCCACATCTGTACACTTTAGAACGTTTTACAAGCTTCCAGGCTGGGACCAGATGCTGGCATATCTGGTTGAGCACTCACATTACAGTGAGCAAGGACCCAGGTTCAAAACCCTGGTCCCCACCTGCGGGGGGGGGGAGGGGATTTCTCAAGTGGTGAAGCAGGGCTGTAGGTGTCTCTCTGTCTCTCTCTCCCTCTCTCTTAAATTCTTTTTAACATTTTAAATTTATTTATGAGAAAGATAGGAGAGAGAAAGAACCAGACATCACTCTGGCACATGTGCTGCCGGGGATTGAACACACGACCTCATGCTTGAGAGTCCAAAGTTTTATCACTGTGCTGCCTCCCGGACCACTCTCTCTCCCTCTCTGTCTCCTCTCACCCCTCAATTTCTCCCTGTCTCTATCCAGTAATAAATAAATAATATTTAAAATAAAATAAAATAAATCATCTGTTAAAAGCATCTTCCAGGCTAAGAGTTCACTTGTTTAAATATAAATAAATAACATTTGGTGTCAAGAAGATGGAAGGAAAAAGAACTACATAAGTGTACTGACAACTGCATCCTGAATGAGTATCAACAACTAGAAAATCAATATTAGGAGTTAGTAAGTGTAGCCACTAGTGCAGTCACTGCATTTTGGATCCACATACCAGCATCTCTGCTTTAATGATCATTAAGATAAACTACAGGGGCCGGGCGGTGGCGCACCTGGTTGAGCGCATATATTAAAATACGCAAGGACTCGGGTTTGAGCCCCTGGTCCCCACCCACAGGGGGAAAGCTTTGCAAGTGGTGAAGCCAGGCTACAGTTAGCTCTCTCTTTCCCTCCCCATTCCCTCTTGATATCTATCTCTATCCAATAAGTCAGTGAAGATAATTTTTTAAAAAATTAAAAAATTAAGTATAGACGTAAATGGAAAATTACCCTTTGAATCACAAAGTATCAAAATGAGATTATAAAAGAGAATATAAGGCCCTCCCAATCTTAAGAGCAAGACCTTTTTCAGATTATGTCAAAAAAATAACAAAACATAAATACTTATAATATTAATTTTAATTTGGCTTTTAAAGTAGATTTCTCATTAGTGTGTATAAATATTGCTACCTTCATGTAGATGTATAGTTGATGTATAAATGTCCATGCTGCCTTTCTTTATTTACTCTTAGAGAGATAGAAAGGCAGGGTGAGACCGTAGCATTGAGGCTTCCTTCTGTACAGCCAAGAGGCTCGAACCTGTACTATTACGTATGACAGACAGCCCGCTACCCAAGTGAACTATTTTGTCAGGCCTCCACAATGCTTGTTCATTGATGCGCAGGACACAAAACATAGGGTGCACGTCTTATCGGCGACCTTTCTGGCCCCTAGTTCTTTGCTTCCATCAAGCCAGGGTCCAGGGCTTGGGCAATAGCATAACAGCGGTGCAAAGAGACTTTCATGCCTGAGCCATCAGAAAGTCCCAGGTTTAATCCCCAGCACCACCATAAGCCAGAGCCGAACAGTGCCGAACAGTAAGAGAGAAAGAGAGAGAGAGAGGGAGAGAAAGAGAGGAAAAGGAAAGGAAACGAAACGAAACGGAGGAAGAACACAAAAAAACAAAACAAACAAAGAAACCCCTGGGTCCAGAACCCAGACAGGCAGCTCGGCGCTACAGTAAAGGACTGGGTTCAACCTCTAACGCCACATGTTCTGGACATGTGATGCACTTTGATATTCTCTCTCTCTCTTTCATAAATAACTAACAAAAATTTTTCTAGTCCAGTTAAAGACCCCCCCGGCAACATCAGTGAAACTGACCCCACCACAGCTCTAAGAACCGCACCTGTTTGGCTTCAGTCAGAGGACACCACCCCTCACACACTGTGACTGGCGAAGACATCCCAGCACAGATCCAGTCTGCTCCGTACAGACACACAGAGAGATAGATGCTTACCAAGAGCTTCTGACCAGGAAGTCTCGTGGCGGATCTTCTGGATACTGATAAAATAGAAGAACTAACTTAGCTTGTCTTTCTCTGACTGCATAGCACACAGGTACAAGACTTGACCTCACACCTCTTAATTAATGAATCAATTGGACAGAGAAGAAATCGACAGGGAAGGGAGAGCTAGAGGGAGAAAGAGAAATACCTGTAACACTGCCCACTGCTGCTCCTGAGACCACCCCCCTTGACAGTGGGAAGCAGGGGCTTGAACTTGCGCCCTTGTGCATGGTAACATGTGCTCAGTTGGATGTGCCCCCTGCCCAGCCCCTGACCTCGCACAAAGTGTTCTGTCACGTGGGGATGATGCCAACACACAGAGGGGACCAGGACTGATCACGTTTGCATGGACTCAGAGTCCTGAAAACATGTAAGCTTCAGAGATACTCCAAGGCCTTTGGTTTCTCAGTTATATGACTCAAGATGCTTTTCATGTCTTGGTATTTTATGATACTCAACACATGAAAGAAAACCAATTAGATCAATTAGGAAGTGGTAGATTTAAGTGAACTGTGAAAGGGACTTGAGAAATAGTCTGGAATATAGGACTAATGGGAGGCTGCCTTGCTAATTAGATTCGTGCTTGTTCGGGGATGCAGAATAGCTCTCTGGGCTAGTTGGTGTGCTGCCTTGCCATGCTCAAGCCCAGCTCCTAATACAGAATGTTCCCTGGTGCTATGGTTCTCTCTCTCTCTCTCTCTCTGTAAAATAAAAACATCATGGACATTGATGCATAAGTGACAAATATACATGAAGAAATCTTTTGGTGTGGTCTCTCTCTAAAAGAAAAAAAAAAAAAACAACCTTGTAACTTAGAGAACAAAGGTTGCTAGGAGTCCCAATTCTCAGGGCTTCTCAACTACTCACTTTGAGTGAAATTTCAGCTTCCTCAGTGTTCTCTGTCTCCCTTTTGATAATTTTATCATGCTTCCAGGCAATCATTTTCTTTATACCCACTTAATACTAAGAAGTATATGAATTCAACATACTAACGGGTCCAGTGGGTCTTCTCTCCCTGGGAGTGGACTTCCCCCGACAGAGATGGCGGGAGGTGCGCGCTGAAGTTTGCATGTGCGTTCTGTACATGGCCACAAGGTGGCAGAAGGAGATCAGTAAACGCAGGCAAAGCAGGGGTTCTTCCAGGCTCTGAGGGGAAGGACTGTGGAGTCCACTGTCAGCCGCTGACCTCAGTCCTCAGTAAGTTGGTGTGGAAAGAAATGATTTTATCTTTTCTCCAATTCCCTGGAAAATAAAAGACAAGTACCTCAGATTTGGGGGGGGGGGGTCGGACTTTGTTGCTCGCTTTTGCTACCTCTCTTTTTCTCTCTCCCTTCCTCCCTCTCTCCCTCCCTCCCACTAGGCTTATCATTGGGGCTTGGAGCCACCATAGCTTCATGGTTCCCAGCAGCCACTCTTTTCTTATTTATTTAAGACTGCATTTATACATTAATGAGAAAGATAGGCAGAGATAGAGAGAAAGAACTAGACATCACTCTGGTACATGGACTGGCAGTAATTGGACTCAAGACCTCCTGCTTGAGAATTCAGTGCTTTATCCACTGCGCCACCTCCCAGGCCATTCTTTACTTTTTGGGGGAGGGACAGATTAATATATATGGAGAGAGAGAGACATCTGCAGCACTACATCACTGCCCATGAAGCTTCTCCACTATAGGTGGGGCCAGGGGCCCTGAACCCATGTCCTCTGGCGCGGTAATTTTTGTGTTCTGTCAGGCGAGCTGCCAGAAAAGCCAATGCTGTGGGTTTTGATTGTGAGGGCAAGCAACCAACAGCTGTCTCTGCTTCTCTCTGCCTCTGCCTCTGCCCCTCTGCAAAGGAGGGTCCTGCTCGTGGTTTGTTTACTGTGGCACACAAGGCAAGAGCTGAGACAACTGAAGTGCCTGAGAGCTGTAGGTGAAAAGGGTTTTTTTCGAGAAAGTCTGACATGAAGGGGCTGGGCGGTGGCGCACCTGAAGACATGGGTTCTAGCCCCTGGTCCCCACCATCAGGGGAGAAGCTTCACAAGCAGAGAAGCTGCAGGTATCTCTCTCTCTCTCTCCCGCTTCACTCTCGATTTCTCACTCTACTGAATAACTACATAAAATATGAAAAAAAGAAAGAAGGGCTGGCATCAGTATACCATGTATGTGGGCGCCTGTGACGTGTCCTGGTATTCCGGTAGCTGTGGGCTATGGAATGCTCCACACACGTGCTCCCAGTTCTGATGCCACTCTCCCCTCTTCCCCTCCCCCTCCTCCTCCTGCTCCTCCTCCTCCTGCTCCTCCTCCTGCTCCTCCTCCTGCTCCTCCTCCTACTCCTGCTCCTCCTCCTCCCCCTCCTCCTCCTCCTGCTCCTGCTCCTCCTCCTGCTTCTCCTCCCCCTCCTCCTCCTCCTGCTCCTGCTCCTCCTCCTGCTTCTCCTCCCCCTCCTCCTCCTCCTGCT